>NC_057863.1:513241115-513541115 GCF_019393635.1 Dromiciops gliroides
TTTTCAAGCTGTTGACTTTTTTCTCATGTCTTTCCTGCATCACCCTCATTTCTCTTTCTATTTTTTCCTCTACCTCTCTAACTTTATCTTCAAAGTCCTTTTTGAGCATCTCTATGGCCTGAGACCAATTCATATTTTTCTTAGAAGCTTTAGATATAGGGGCCCTGATGTTGACATCTTCCTTTGAGGGTGCCCCTTGGTTTTCCTTATTACTGAAGAAACTTTCTATGGTCCTCACCTTTCTCTGTCGGCTCATCTTGCCTTTCTTTTACTAGACTTTTAGCTCCTTAAAGTGGGGCACTGTTTCCAGGCTGCAGTATCCCAAGCTTAAGAAGTCCCAGGTGGTATGATTTAAGGAGAATCAGGTTCTTCCCTTGCCCAGCCTGTTTCCTGGTCCTAGATGACCCCAGACCAACTTGCTAATCAACCAGCTTTGTGTGTTGTGGTTGTTAGCTCCGATGAGCCTGTGCCCCTCCCCGACCTGGGCCACTGCTACTCGAGCCTACCTCCTGGTTCTCAGGAGGGGTGAAAAACCCAAGTTCTGCCTCAGCACCAGCATAGACCCCTGTAGTCTCTCCCCTGCCCAGGGCTCAGCCCACTCACCAGACTGTGAGCTTAGTTCCAGACGACACTGGTGCTTCAGCTGATTCAGAGGCTCTGCGGGTCTGCTTCTCTGGTGAGGCCTTCCTGGGACTGGATCTGTGTCAGGGTGACTGTGGGGTTGGGCTCAACTCCTGTATCAGCACAGCAGCTCCCTCCTTCCGACCTTCCAAGCCGTTCTTGGTTAGAAGATGATTTCAGCAAATTCTTTTGTGAGTTTTGCTGCTCCAGACATTGTCCTATGGCGTTATTTGGATGTTTTTTGGAGTGATAGTGTCATGAGTTCGGGAGCTCACTGCCTTTCCTCCACCATCCCAGATCTTTTTCAACATGACAGCCTCTTGAGAACAGGACTGCATGGGAAAGAGATTGTTGTTTGTCCTTCATTCTCGAAGAGTATCATGACATCAGGGTGATATCAAGACTTGTACTGAATTGGATTTTTTTTTAAGTGAGGGAGGGCTGTGCAAGTTTACTAGCCTCACTTTCTCCTACAGAGCCATCTGGGTCCAGTGGCAATATATATTATTAGGATGACTGAAGATGGCCACGGATATTTAAAGCAACTGGGGTTAAGTGACTTGCCCAGGGTTACACAGCTAGTAAGTGTTTGAGGTGAGATTTGAACTCAGAGTCCTGCTACCTCCAGGGCCAGTGCTATATCCACTGTACCACCTAGCTGCCCCCTGGGAAAGGGATAGAGGGTCAGACAGGTGAACAAGTTCTGATAGGATGAGGAAAGAGGTCCATAGTCCAGAATACTGCCCTGGGTAGGTAGCCTTGATGATTCCTGAAGTTTAAACCTAGACATTTTGGTCTCGTGAGGTAGGATGAGGGAACTGGTTAAGTAAAGAATATGGTAAGCTGGGGGGCAGCTGGGTGGTGCAGTGGATAAAGCACTGGCCTTGGATTCAGGAGGACCTGAGTTCAAATCCAGCCTCAGACACTTGACACTTAACTAGCTGTGTGACCCTGGGCAAGTCACTTAATCCTCATTGCCCTGCAAAAACAAAAACAAACAAACAAAAAGAATATGGTAAGTTAATCTTTGTCCACTTATATTTTGTTCAGAGTATGTAGCAGTGCCTGGGATAGGGGTGAGGGGAGAAAGAGTAAGGGGCTGAGTGTAGACATCGAGTGCTGTTCAATTTTCCCTACTCCTCTTGTTGTTCAATTGTGTTGGACTCTTTGTGACCCCATTTGGGTTTCTGGGGTTATTTTTGGCAAAGATACTGAAGTGGTTTGCAATTTCCTTCTCCAGATCATTTTACAGATGAGGAAACAGAAGCAAACAGGGTTAGGTGACTTTCACAGGGTCACAATGCTAGTAAGTATCTGAGACCAGATTTAAACTAAGGTCTTCTTGACTCCAAGCCCAGCACTCTATACATCACACCAACTGGCTGCCCCAGTCCCATTTTATAGATTATAAAACTGAGGCACATCCAGGGTAGAATAACTTATCCAAAGTCACACAGCCAGTGAGTGGCCTCAGACCTAGAGCCCAAGTTTCCTCACACCAGTCTATGGTCCTTTCACTTCCCCCTTGAGTTAATATGGTCTGCCCCAAGGGAACCAATAGTCTTATTTCAAAACATTCTTGGACATCAAAGTTTTCTCCTGCCGTTCCCAGCCAGTTTTTGCTGGGATGGTTACAGATTGGTTGTCCCCAGCCAGAAAAAATGGTCAAACTTTTCGTGAAAACAACCAAGTTAGCAGAAATTGTGCTCTGGCCAAACTCCCTGGCTTCAGGATTGGCAGCCTGTGAGGGCTAAATTCCAAAAGTTCTCTCTGCAACAATGAAGTGTTTTTCACAGCACTGAATGTCAGAGGCAGAAGAAACCTTAGAAGTCCTTTTGTCCACCTCCCTCATTTGACAGATGAACAAACTGAGACCTACGCAGGAAAAGAGACTTACCCAAGAATACACAACTAGTCAGCTGAAGCATTAGGATTCAAAGCCCCAGTCTTCTGTCTCTAGGCCTCACATCTTTTTCAGTAGGTCATGCTTTCTATCTCACTGTTCAATAACACCATAGTCATTTCAGGCTCTGCCTCTATCCCCGTGTCCATTGTCTTGTTCTGAGTCCTAAAATCTCTAGAATTCTTATCTACTCTGTGGTGAAACTACAAATTCCTGACTTCTAGCCTGGCATCACTGGCTACCTATTGGACATCTCAAACTGGAGATATCTCGAACTCAGTGTGCCCCAAACTGAACTTATTATCTTCCCTCCCCCTCCCACTCCTTTTCCAAACTTCTATGTTAATGTCAAGAGACTGCTGGGTGGGGCAGTAGATCTAGATCTAACCCTTCTGATCAATCAGATGTCTCTTCTAAAGCCTAGATCATGCTTCATCTCATCCAATCATCCGATATCACTCTGGGGTCTAGCCAGAGGAGACATTTTGCCAACTACTCCCCCCCACACACACACATACACACTTTCCACTTCCTGCTCAGATAATCAAATCAGTATTAACATTGCTGCTACAAAGGGAATGAAAATCTATAGCCCTACAACTTCACTTACCATCCTATTGATCAACTAGGAGATCCTGCAGTGTGGAAGATCTATATTAAAATCTAGCCTCGGAATGTAAACCTTAAAGCATTTTTATAAATACCAGGTATTGTTATTATCGTATATGTCCAAATCTCTCCATTCACATAGCAGTCTTCCTGGTGCAAGTCCTCCTTATCTTTTTTTTTTTTCTTATTTTTTTTTTGGGGGGGAGGCAATGGGAGTTAAGTGACTTGCCCAAGATCACACATCTAGTAAGTGTCAAGTGTCTGAGGTCAGATTTGAACTCAGGTCCTACTGAATCCAGGGCCGGTGCTTTATCCACTGCGCCACCTAGCTGCCCCAAGTCTTTATCATCTTATGCCTAGACTATTGCAGTGACATTTTGATAGGTCTCCTGGCCCCACTTTTGTCTGTTCACTTAGCTGTCAGTGATCCTCCTAAAGTACAGGGTCCCCTCCCTCACCCTCCCTGACCCTGACCCCTCATCATTATACTCCATTCCCCTATTCATTAAATTCCAGTGGCTCCCTAGTACCTCAGAACCAAATAGAGTCTTCTGTTTGGCTTTTAAGGCCCTTCACAAACCGTCCCCTTCCTACCTTCCCACTCTGCTAACACTTTACTTCCCTCTGCAGTCCAGTGACACTGGCCTCCTTGATGTTTCTCACCTGTGACTCTTCCTTACTCTCCTTCATCACCTTTCACTGCCTGCTCTTAAGCATCAAATCATCTCCCTCCTTACTTTTGCCTCCTTTTTTTCCTTCAACACTCAGTTCAAACCGTACCTTCTGTTAGTGCTTTCCCTTTGAACTTAACCTCTCCTTTACACTATATATCTCTCGTGGGTATATTTTTTTGTTGTTCAGCTATGTCTGATTCTCTGTTACCTCATTTTGGGGGTTTTCTTGGCAAAAATACTGGAGTGGCCTGCCATTTCCTTCTCCAGTTCATTTTACAGATAAGGAAACTGAGGCAAACAGGGACTTGCCCAGGGCCACACAGCTAGTGAGTATCTGAGGTCAGAATTGAACTCCCGAAGATGAGTCTTCTGGAGGGACATCAGGCCCTCAACTCTATGTGCTATGGCGCCACCTAGCGGCCATGGCATGTACATAGTTGTTTGCATATTGCCTCCCTTAGAATGTAAACTTGAGGTCAGGGGTGGTGTTTTTGCCTTTCTTTGTACCTCTAGCACAGTGCTTAGCACAGAGTAGGAACTTAACAAATGCTTATTGCTGCTGCTGATAATAATCAATTTAATCACAGGAGCATAAATCTAGAGCTACAATGGACCTTAGAGGACTTCTAATCCTATCCCATCTAGTTGAGAAAACTTGAGTCTCAGTGACCTGCCCAAAGTCAAACAGGTTAATAAATGTTGGAGCATCTGAATGCTGCACTCTGATTTCACAGTGTGCTCTCCACCCTTTTGCACTGCCTCCAGTGGAAACAGTTTTCCCTATCTCCCCTTTCTTTGCTGTGTTGCCTCCCGTTTAGTGACCAGTTCATCTCCATCCCCATCATCCTCCCAGTGAGCTCTTGGATAATAAATTAATTGACACTTAGATCATAGAATGTTAGTCTTTCAGGAATACTTGTATTTTTAAAAGAGGAACTCAGGAGAAGAAAAAGAATATTCCATGGGAATTAACTCTTAGTGGCAGGATTTCAGGCATTTTGGGGAAGATATTTTCATTTTTAGGGGTGCCCTTTAAGTTACATAAGTGTGCTACTTACTTTGTCCTGCCAATCACCACAGAACCCACATAATCAGACTGGGGAGAAGGTCAGTTTGGTTCTGACACCGAATAGTTATCATCATTAATCGACTCACTTCATGTCTTCTGGCCTTGACTTCATCTATAAAATGGGATTGGGAGGCGGGGGTGGGGTAGAGTGGGGAGGTATGGACTAGATAATCACCAATATTCCTTTCAATTCTAAAATGCTTTAATTCTAACATCCAAACTCCTTAGGCTGACTTTCAAGTTCTTCCACAATCTAGAAATTTCCTACATTTGCAAATTAATGACACACTGTTCTCCATAAACTTTTATGCTTCAGCTATGATGGACAACAAACACTTTCCATGTTATTCCCAACACTGTGCCTTTTCTTCACAGAGTTCCTTTTTCCTATATTGCCTTTCTTACTTTCTTTCTAACATCTCCCTCCATTTGTTGAAATCTACTCCATTCTTCAAAACCTATCTCAATTGCCTCCACCTTCCTTTCATCAGACTTTGCCTGCCATCGTTTATGTGTAATGAGGAAGTATGCAATGAGTACTGGTACTCGTATTAGGAGACTTCAGTTCAAATCCTTTCTCTTCTACTTCCTGGGCATTTGACCCTATCAAAGTCAACTAAATTACTTTGACTCAGTATTATCATCTTGGACCTGGTCATAGCAACATTCATAGTATCTAGTTCACAGGGTTGTTGTGAGCACTGTGATAAAATAATGGAATTTTGCAGATGCCCAGGGGTCCCACCTGATTGATTTAGTATCCATCCAGCTTGCCATCCAGCTTGAAGGACCTCCCTTTTCAGGGAGAGAAAAGGTAGAAAAGAGACAGGTCCCCCTGCTGACTTCAGCAGTATATGTCAGTCACTCAGGGCAGGCCAGGTGTGGCTTATAGCTAATCATCCCAAGTAGGTACTTAGTCGATTTCTCAAACAATACTAAATCAATCAGGTGGGACCCCTGGGCATCTGCCAAATTCCATTATTTTATCACAGCACCATGCTTTGACAACTAACTAAAAGGTGCTTTAGAAATGTCAACTATTGGAGCAGCTAGGTGGTATATTGGAAGGATTATCTGCCCTAGAGTCAGGAGGACTTGAGTTCAAATCTGGTCTCAGACACTTACTAGCTTCATGACCTTGGGCAAGTCACTTAACCCCAATTGCCTCCCACCCCCCACCCCCCGAAAAAAAAGGAGAAAAGAAATGTGAACTCTCCTATGCTCTCTCAGGTTCCAGTTTTGTATTACAGTTTATCTAAGTATCATATTCCCCATGTGAGCTCCACAAAGGCAGGGACTAAGTCTTAAATAGAATGGAGCATGGTTCCTGTGCCTACTGCCTCTAGTTCTTATCCATGAACTATGACCAGGCTTTTATTTTTACCTTTACTCCTTAAAGAGTTCTGACTCAGGTCTTACCTGTTCAGCCTCCCTGCTTTTGGGGGCTCCACCAATCACTCTCTATAAAAATTCATTTTTCAGGATACTGTATTCTCTCTTTTCTCCCCCTCTCCTCCAAATGATTCCTTTAGGGTGACCACTATCATATGGGTGTCATAATGGAGCACATAGTGACCTGATTTTGGAGTAGGGTGATAAGTTGAAGACAGACAAGGCAGAGCTCTAATTTACTTAATTAGCTTTCAAGACTCTAACAAATCACTTAAACTAAGTCTTAGTTTCCTTTGGTGTAAAATGAAGACAGTAGGTAAGTCATGTTCCCCCTATTTCAAAATCTTTGTGAGAAAAGTGATTGTGAATTTTAAGGTGTTATAAAAGACAGCGTAGTATAATGGAGAGAGGGACAAAAAGACCTGGGTTCAAGTTAGGCCTCTGATACACACTGGCTGTGGGACCCTGGACAAATTACTTAACTGTTCAGGATCTCAGACTACTCTCTGTAAGTTAAAGAACATTGTCTATTGGTGGAGGAGGGGGTGTGGTTCCTAAACAATATTTATACTTGTAGAATCACTTGGTCTGGACCACTGATAGATAGATAGATAGATAGATAGATAGATATGTAGCTATAGATATGCAGATATAGATGATATATAGATAGAAAGATAGATAGATAGATAGATAGATAGATAGATAGATAGATACACACATATAAGCTGTTAACTCCCTCCCTGAACACTTGCTTCAGGGGGTAGTTTGGCCACTTGTGGATTAAGTTTCCACCTGGAATTAGATGATTTCCAGATTTTCTTTGGTTCCCTTGTCTTTTCTCAGCCTCATACTTTTCAATCTCTGTGGAACATTCACTTGGATGGTCTACCACAACTTACAATTAAGCATCCAATTCAGACCTCACCCCTCTGTTTCCACCTTTTCCATGACTGCCAGCTGCACCACAATCTTCCCAGAGACACAAGCTCCAACGTTAGGCCTTGCCCTCTGTACCTCCTCTCTTCCTTTGGGCCCCAAATCCAGGCCCCTCAGCAAATCTCACTGATTCTTCCTTGGCCAGAGTTCTAGCCACAATTGCAGACCAGGCCTTAACCACCTCCCACAAAAGAATCATTTCTCGAAAGTGTTGTTCCTCTGTATTTCGACCCTTCTCAGAACTGTTAAATGACTTCTGTTTGTTTCTGATTTTCTTTGACAAAGTGAAGAAGCTCTATACCAAGCACTCTAACCCAGAGCCAGACAACTTAGAACTCATTCTGTATTGTCTAGCATAGTTCTCTATTTGTTCTGTATATGTTTCTTGTCTTCTTCCATCCTTGAATGCTGGATTGGAGTCAGTATGACCTAAGTCTGAATCCTTCCTAAGACTTTCAATGCCTATGTGACATAACCTTGTAGACACAGTTTTAGGTATGGAAGAAATCTTACAGGTCAATTAGGCCAATTCCTATATTTTACAGAAGAGGAACCTGAGGCCTCAAGAAGTTAAGCGATTTGCTCAATCAGTCATGTGTTAGTAAGGGATAGAAAGGAAAAAAGAAAGGAAGAATGGTAGGAGAGAAGGCAGGAAGGGAGGGAAGGAGGGAAAGAGGGAGGAAGAAGGGAAGAGAGGGAGGGAGGAAGGAAGGGAGAGAGGGAGGAAGGAAAGGAGAAAAGGAAGTTAAGAAAGGGAGGGAAGGAAGGAGGAAAGAGGGAAGGAAGGGAGGGAGGGATGAGAGAAGGAAAGGAGGGAGGAAAGAAGGAAGGAAGGAAGGGGGAGAGGAAGGAAGGAAAAAGGGAGGGAAGGGGGAGGAAGGAGAGAAGGAAGGGAGGGAGGGAGGAAGATTTTATTAAGCTCTGTGCCAGGCACTATGCTGAGTGCTAGGAAGACAAATACAAATCCTCCAAAAATATGTTGCTGGCCCTCAAGGAGCTTGTATTATAATGGGGAGAAATGTACCCAAAAGGGATATGAAAAGCAGGTAGGGGAGAGAGGTTAGAGATTAAGGTGCCCAGGTAAGGACATGGCTTTACAGACTTGAAGTCACATTGTTTGATGAAGAATTGTGAATGACTTAACTATTCTCAGCAATACAGTGATCCAAGACAATCCCAAAGGACTAATGATGAAGCATACTATCCACCTCCAAAGAAAGGACTGATAGTAATCGAATACGGAATGAAGTATGTATGTTATTTTCACTTTTCTTCATTTTTTTCTTTTCTTCAAGTTTTTTATACAAAATGACTAATATGGTAATTTTTTTCACATAATTGCTCATGTATAACCCACATCTGATTGCTTACCTCCTCAGGGAGGAGGAAGGGGAGGAGGGATAAAATTTGGAACTCAAAACTATAAATAAAAATATTTATTATAAAAAAAAGACAAATTCGGGAACAAGACAGGAATAGGAATAAAGGCTGACTTGGGCCCCTCCAAAAATGGAGGCCTCATGAACAATGGGAGAAGGGGGTAGGCCTTGCAGAGAGATATTAAGGCTACAGGTATGGTTGGATGTTTTAGGACAAGGAGGACTCAAACTATGAGGAAAGCTCCAGGATGAGCCAGAGGCAGGGGCATGGTTTGGAAGACAAAGTCAGGAGCAGGAGCAGGATGGGAATGAAAGTTAGCTTGGGTCCCTTCACAAAATGGAAGCTGTAGGAAGAATTCATCAATGGGTGAGGAAGGAAGAGTTTGAACTCAGGTATAATATTTTGACTCCAAATCCTTTATTTTCTCCACCAGACCAAGCTGCCACCCATGACTTATTGCTTTCAGTCATAGTTTCCATATCTCTAATATGGGGATAATGAAACCTGTAGTTCTTACATTGTTTGCTTTTGAGGAGTGTGGTAAAAAGTTTTAACAGTCGATTAGATAATGGAGAGACGCCAGTTTTTTTTAGGACCACCCTTTTGGGGAGGAGACCAACAGCATGAGCTACGCACACCAGTCCGCCTGCGATGCACGCCAGATTGCCTGCTGAGCACTCGACTTCCGGGGTGCGAGCTTAAAAGGCAAGGAGAGAACGGAAGTGGGGCCTTTTTTCCTGCTCCGCTGGTCTCCTGGCTGCGCTGCACAGACAGACAGACGCGAACTGGAGTTTGACTCGTCCCGGCTCTCGGTTAACAGCACACGCTTGACTCGGTCTCTCTCCCCAAAGGTGGCCTTGGGTTTTGGTGAGTTTTATACAGAATATAGACTAAGCCTAGACTTAAGACGATTTGTATTGTATTTCTACTTTCCTATCCTTCTAATCAACATCACCTTGTGACTACCATACAATAAAAGGTCTATCTAGAAAACCAGAAGCTTCTTCCATTTACTAGTCTGGGAGATAAATTAAGGGAAAGGTTAAGTAGGGTAGATTTATGATCTAATATCCAATTTATATCTCACAGTTTGGCAACCACGAAGGGATAGTAGAATATTCGAGCATCTTGCCCTTTAAACTGGGTTGGCTTTTCTGTTTAAAGCAAGGCTTTTAGAGACTTAAAGCAAGGGAGATTAGGCAAATGAGGCAAAGTCAGTGGGGGTATTTAAGAGAAAGTCCACTAAATTAGGTGGCTCATGGCCAAACTAGGGAGGGTGGGAGGGTCCTTAAGATCCCTTCAGGGGTCGCCAAACTGTGAGATATAAATTGGATATTAGATCATAAATCTACCCTACTTAACCTTAAATTAAGGGAAAGGTTAAGTAGGGTGGATTTATGATCTAATATCCAATTTATATCTCACAGGAGGAAATGAGATAATACATGCAAAGTGCTTTGTAAACCATAAAGTGGTAATACCACTTAAAGCATAATAGAAAGGACTTTGATTTTGAAGTCAGAGACATTAGTTTGAATTTCACCCTTAATTCAAATCCCAGCCTTCCTGCTCTCTACCTACAAAAAGTTAAGCCAGTCAATGTCTCTGGCCCTCAGCTCTCTCATCTATAAACTAATGGGATTGAACTAGATGGTCTCTCTGGGTCTTTCTCTCTAGATCTATGATCCTGTGATCTATGATTTCAACAGTGTGAGAATGATCCCTTCACCCAAAAGTCTGACTTCAAAGATGATTCCGAGGCAATTGCCTGAGGCACAGAAGAATTCAGTAACTTGCCAAGATCAAGCACCTGGTAACTATATTCTGGGCAGGCATATCTTTTAAAAGGCTAAGTTGGTATTTGAGCCCCTCATAAGTCTGTATTGATCCCCTTGCAGTGCTTCCCCTTTCCTTCCTCATGGGAATCATTTATGTTTGGGCTCATCTACGACATGGCCTCAAGCTGCCTGGTCTCTGGGGAAGGAAACATCTTTTGGAACTTGTTTGTCATCAGGGCAGTTCTGGAAAGGACTTGATCAGAGGGTGGGGCACAGGCACAAACCACTGCCTTTCCAATGAGCTGATTTTGAAACTTCTGCCTAAGTCCCAAGTTGACTGCAGAGCCCCATGAAGCCTGAGGCAGGAAAATTGCTATGCTTGGCAGAGCAAGGGCTGCTTCTAACCAGTCCCGATGTATGTAGTTTAGTCTAGGGCTCTTCAGTGTCTGCTCTGCAAACCCCCACAAGCAATCTTTCCACCGAAGTTTTCCATAAAACTTCAAAGCTGTTGGCCTTTGGCCTGGTTGGCCCAGCATTGAAAGCTTCAAGGCATTCTCCAGGACCACAGAGGCCTGAGAGAGGAAGCCAGGGCATACAGGGAGCTGGAATCCAAACCTGTCCAATGGGCCAGGACAGGGAGCCCAGGGCTTTAAAGACAAGGCCGAGCACTAGCATGGCCTTCAATTCAATTCAACTCAACCCAACAGAGAAGTTATTAATCAATTACTAATCAGGCAGCTAAGAGGAGCAGTGGATAGGGCACTGGACTCGGAATCAAGAAGACCCAAGTTTGATTCCTACCTTAGACACAGTTTAACTGTGTGACCTTTGGCAAGAGACTTGACCCTGCTCAGCCTCAGTTTCCTCATCTATAAAATGGGGGTAATAATAGCACCTACCTCCCTGGGTTGTTGTGAGGTTCAAACGAGATAACATATATAAAATTCTTTTCACACCCTAAAGCACTATATAAATAATAACTACCATCATCATCGTTCTTAATCATTGTTGTCATCATCATCAATGATCTATTCTGTGCAAGACATTTGAGAAGAGGTAGTGGAATGGGTAGAAGTCCAGCCTATGAGTCATGAAGGATTGGGTTCAAGTTCTTCCTGGTGTGGACCTGGGTAATTCACTTCAGCCTCTCAATGCCCAGACTCTAAGTTGTAGAGCAGGCAAAATCATAGGTCCTGCTATTGTTTTTTTAAATTTGTAAGTCACTGTGCTAGTCCCTAGGAATACAAAGATGAGAAAGACAGATCCTGCCTTAAGGAATTGATAGTCAAGTGGGAGATAGAGAGATAGGCAGGCAGGCAGAGAGATAGATGGATAGATGGATGGATAAATGCGGGGGGGGGGGCAGAGAGAGAGAGAGAGAGAGAGAAACACTATTTAAAAATGCTTACTATGTGCTTTTCTGTGCTAAGGCATGTATATAAATAGCTAAATACAAGACAGAAGATAAGTGCCAAGGAAAGATACAGACAAGGTACTATGAGAATGGGACAAATCACCTCAGGCTAGGATAATCTGGGAAGGCTACATGGAGAATATAGCATATGACCTAGTCTTAAAGCAGGGATTCTTAACCTCAAGTTGATTTCAAGGAATTTGTGAATTTTTAAAAAAGTTTTGATATAGTTCAATATAATCGATTTCCTTTTCAATTCTTTGTATTTTATGTTATGCTTGTAAAAACATTATTCTGAGAAGAAGTTGGTCCATAAGGTTCACCAGACTGTCAGAGGGGTCTATGACACAAAGAAGGTTCAGAATCCTTGCCTTGAAGGATAGACAGGATTGAGGAAGAGAGGAAAGGGCAGAAATTCCCATATGATAACTCCTTTTTATGATGTTTTAATGTTTATCAAGTTCTTTGCTCACAACAACCATCTGAGATGAGCAGCACCAATATGATCATCAGCCTTTCACATGTGAAGAAACCTAGAAAGGTTGAGTGCCTTGATAAAAGCCATACAGCTAATTAAGACTCAAACTCTATAGCTGCTTGTGGCTAATGCCTGAAATGACCTTGTATTTACATATATGTGTGGTTATGTATATATGTATGTATATATAATAGGCACACATGAATGTAAAGGTATGTATATTGTACCGTGCACCCATAATATGCATGTGTGTATAGACATATTATCATATAAACCCATGTATGAATAAATGCATGAAAACATACATATATGTGTGCATACATACATTCAATAAATTCAATAAACATTTAAGTGCCTACTATGTGCCAGGCACTGTGCTAAGTGTTGGGTCTAAAAAAAGAGATTAAAAAATATAGTTCCTACTCTTACAGAGCATTATATATATATATACATATATATATGTGTGTATATATATATATATACACACACATATTATATTCCCTTAATAGACTATAAGTTCCTTGAGGAGGGGGACTATATAATTTGTCTTCATACCCTCAATGCCCAGCACAGTTCCTGGTATATAGTAGGCACTCAAAAAAGCTTTTTGACTAAGACCAACCCAAAGGGGAATTGGCCAATGAATCTGATCAATCCCTACATATACAAAGCCCCACCAGTGCAGTTCCCCACATGGAAGAGGATGGGGAGCCTGCTTCCAGGAGAGTTGTGATGACTTGGGATGAAAGTACCTTGGTGAGATGTGAAGCCAGTGAGGACATTCTGTAACTGGATCCAGTCTGCTAACCACATGGGGAACAGCAGCTTCTTTGATTAGCTGTGGTTTTAGAGCCAGAACTGGAGGTCATTCAAAAGGCACTGCTCGACCTCGTCTTCACTCTTGGTTTGACCCCTTCTCTTGGTTTGACTTTTTTCCAGTTGGGCGGCATTCCAGTGAGAAACAATGCTGTGATCCGAGAGGCACTCGGCTCTCCCCATCTGAGGCTGATATGTTGCCTGGGAAATATGGTTTTAGTTCTTTTTCTTGATATTTTGGGTTTTTTCTTCTTTCCTTTCCTTTCCTTTCCTTTCCTTTCCTTTCCTTTCCTTTCCTTTCCTTTCCTTTCCTTTCCTTTCCTTTCCTTTCCTTTCCTTTCCTTTCCTTTCCTTTCCTTTCCTTTCCTTTCCTTTCCTTTCCTTTCCTTTCCTTTCCTTTCCTTTCCTTTCCTTTCCTTTCCTTTCCTTTCCTTTCCTTTCCTTTCCTTTCCTTTCCTTTCCTTTCCTTTCCTTTCCTTTCCTTTCCTTTCCTTTCCTTTCCTTTCCTTTCCTTTTCTTTTTTCTTTTCTTTTCTTTTTCTTTCTTTCTCTCTCTTTCTTTCTTTTTTTCTTCCTTCCTTTCTTTTATTTTGCAGGGAAATGAGGGTTAAGTGGCTTGCCCAGGGTCACACAGCTAGTAAGTGTCAAGTGTCTGAGGCTGGATTTGAACTCAGGTCCTTCTGAATCCAAGGCCAGTTCTTTATCCACTGTGCCACCTAGCTGCCCCCTACACTATAATTTTCACTTAACATTACATGGGAGGTGGTGCATTGCAGGAGAAAGAGCATTGGATTTGGAGTCATAGGAACTGAGTTCAAATCCTGACTTTGCCCTTTATTTCATGTGTGACTTTGGGCAAGTCCCTTAAGCTCTCAGTCCTGGTTTTCTCCACAGTAGAGAAAGGATTATGGGCTTGGTCACACTGAAAGTCTCTGTGGATAAAGCACCAGCCCTGGATTCAGGAGTACCTGAGTTTAAATCCAGCCTCAGGATACTTGACACTTACTAGCTGTGTGACCCTGGGCAAGTCACTTAACCCTTGTTATCCCGCAAAAACAAAAACAAAAACAAAAACGAAGTCTCTCCTGGCTCTAAATCTTTGATATGTTGCTGAAGTTTAGTCTCTTCTCTGATAAATTATCTAAGGTCCTTTCCAGCTTTAACTCTATGTACCTATAAGCACTTCTAGCTTTTTGTGATAAGGAGGATGGAGGTATATAATGACATGTCACCTTATTCTGGTTCAGCTCTACCAAGAACAGTAAGTCTCAAGTAAAGGGACAGGAATGGGTTATAGGAATTAGACTGAGGCAGTTGCTTTCTGTTTTTAACAGGATTGGCCCATCTTAATTCAAAACTGGCCTATGACCCTCAGATCTGGCTTAGGGAGGAAGGGATGGAGACTCTAGTCAGAAGGGAGGCAATGACGCGTGATCAAAGTAGGCCTAGTCCTCCAAGGGAAGACTATAAGGACACACAGACCATCTAGTGGATGGGCAAGAGCTGCCCTTCTGCTTTTGTGAGCCCTCTGTAGGCGAAGAGTAACATCTGACAGCCGGTTCTTTTCAACTTCTTTATCTCTGCCTAGGGAGGAGAAAGAGGTAGCTTTCCTTTTCCTGAGCTGTTTGGAGCTGGGAAGACTGTGTAGCTTCATGTCAAGGCCTAGCGGGGCCCAGGTGAGGTCATCTAATTCCATACCATCTGCAGGAATGGTTTGTATTTGGGTCTTGAGAGTTACTGTTAAGAATTATGCCCTCAGTTTATGGAAGCTGGTTAAGATAGATTTACACATTCGTCTTGAGCCAAAAATACCTCTGAAAATGCCTGCATATCCTCATCCTTCTCTCTAGCAGAATTGTCTCTGTTTAGGCTGATGGGGGAATTGCCAACCTTGAGTCCTATGATCCACTCCTTGGAGCTACTGAGAGGTGTTGTCTGGAAAAGGGGGATGTGTTTGGCTGAGTGCCCAAATTCCTTCCCAGAGCAGTAATGGACACCCCATCATGGTGAGGAGATAGCTATACTGTTCAGAACTGCAGAAGACCTGGTACATTCTATTAAGCCAGAAGGACATCCAGAGTTAGCCTCTATGAGTCCATTACCTTAGGGCCAGCAGTACAGAGATGCTCTTCGCTAGAAGGCTGGCCATCAAGTAACGACTGTTTTTGGACATAACCATTCATACAGTCAGATTCTGGCTCTGCTACTTGCTACCTGTGTAGCCTTAGACAAGGCATTTCACTTTTCTTGGCCTCAGTTCCTTCATCTGTAAAATGGGTTAAAAGAAGGTTGGAATAGTGGTTCACACCCCTCAGGAGTTCATGACAATGGTCCAGAAGGTTTACCCTAAAACGGTAAATAATTATAGAATATTATGAGTAGTATATAAAATTACCTGAGTTGTTTTTGTCATTGTTGTTGTTAAAAGATGTTCAGAGGACAAAAACCTTTTTTTAATTGGTTATGATCTAGCCACTGGACTGGATCCTAGGATCATAAATAGAGTTGGAAGGAACTTTAGAGCTTATATACTCCAACCCATGCATTTTTCAGATGAAGAAACTGAGGTTCATAAAGATTAGGTGACTTGCCTAGGTAATAAGCAACCAAGCCAAAGATCAAACCCAGGTCTTCTGATTTCAAATTGAGCATTTATTTCTACGACACCACATTGCCTCTAAGGTGCCCCCTAGCTCAAAGCCCATGTTCTTCAGAGCCTATGAATACCAAGGCATGTTGGAGGTGTGTTCAGTGTGGGTGAAGGAAGTACCTGTCCTATGAAATCACAGAACTTTGACAATAACAACAACTTCTATATACAAGAGGAGGTCAGGAAATGCTGCCAAGAAAACTCACTTACTTCCAAAGAATAACCCAATGGGTAAAAGGCTTCACTTCCCAATAGTCAAAGTTAACCTCTCATGGGAAATGGGAAGGGTGCAAGGCAGGCAGCAAATAGAAGGAGGTAATACCAGAGATCAGAGAACCTGGATAACTGAGGGGAAGGTTGCTGCCCGGGTGGGAATTGAGTTAGGTCGGGTTTTGAGAACCTGGCACCAAACAGTTACAGGAAGGTTAGGGCAGGTGCAGCTAGTAGTTTTATTTCATGGGGTGGGAGGGACAATGATATTTTTGTAAGCCTTGGTATTCCCAGACACTTGGCTATGAAAGGAAGCGATGAGCTGGGAAGTAGAGCTATCCATTCTGTTTGAAAACAAGTTCCACTCCCCCCACACTGCCACATATTAGGGCAATCTACATTCCCAGGACCAACTAAAGCCTAATCAGCACTGTGTTATGTCGTTTCCATCTTTCTGTCCTCACGGGGGTGAATCAGGTAAATAAACCAGAGAAATTTATAGTAGTGTGTGCGTGTGCGTGTGTGCATGTGCATGTGTGTGTGCATGTGCGTGTGCGTGTATGTGTGTGTGCGTGTGCATGTGTGTGTGCATGTGCGTGTGCGTGTGTGTGTGTGTGTGTGTGTGTGTGTGCGCGTTTATGGATGCGTGTTTTTCCAAAGAGTTAGCTTACCATGCCAGCATGCTCCTGGAAAAGCAAAAACAGCAATAGTAAATAGCAGACAGCAAACATTGGGCCGAGATTCCCACCCTGGCCTGCGGCAAACCACCAAGCAGACTAGTGAGGGATCACCATCTCAACCCTGAAGCTATTGTTAGGCCTATATCCCACCAAAGCTGAGTTGGCAAGAGAGGATGTTTTCAGTAACTGTGGCTTCAAAAAATAATCTGAGTTGGCAAACTTGGGCAGCTGGTTCCAGTGCTCCTGACTGTGTAGTTCAGCTCATCTCTTGGAGAGACAATTTATGGCTGTTTGTGTGGATGTGCAGAAGTTCCATTTAGAGTCAGTCCTAGGGAACAGAGCGAGGCAGCTCTGAAGGCCACGGATGATAGACACTTTTAGAGGCAGCATAGAGTCAAAAGGCTTGTGGTTCTAGCACTTTACCTATTTGCTATTTGACTTCGCTTGTTGTTTCTTACCTATAAAATGGGGATATTCACATGTAGGGTTGCAGTAAGGATCAAGTGAGGTTATATATATATATATATATATATATATATATATAAAATACTCAGTAACCAGGTTGTATGTTGGGAAGTAAAGGAACCTCAGTGATATGCCTAGGTTTATCTTAATCAGTCAATCAATAAGCATTTCTCAATTGGCTTCTATGTGCCCAACACTGTCCTAGATGCTGGGGATGCAGACAAAAGTGAAAGGATCCCTTTTCTAGGAGTTTACATTCAACCAGGAGAATCATGTACAGAATTCTATATACACAATATGTATGAAATAGATGCAAGATGATCTTTCTGGGGAAATCACTAAGCATCTGAGGGCATGTAGAAGGTGATGCTATGGAGCAGAGCAAAGATGGTACTCTCCCCTCCAACTACTCCATGAAGATGTAGGAAAGGCACCAAACTGAGTCCTGACTGATGTGGAAATTTATTTTGATTTGGGGACCCTACCTTTGGGCTGAGATTGGAAAGCCTTAGGCCCTCAGGGTCTCTTCTGTGTGGGAGGGGATGGTGCCCCTCCCCCTCTGCTTCAGCTGAGCCAGAAAGCCCCATGGGCTGTGCAAGATGTCGGGTCAGACAGCTGGGGGGAAGAAACTCCCAGCTCCCTCCACCCTGAGCAGAGGTATCTGAGAGATGCTGGGCTATGGCGTGGCCCGTGCTGGGGTGCGTGAGGCTTGAGCGCAGCCCCCCCCCCCCCCCCCCCCCCCCCCCCCCCCCCCGCGACCAGCCGCAGCCCTGGATGGAGGATTAGCTTGGTCTGTGGGGGCTCAGGAAGCCCCGAGATTTGAGTGGAGAGAAGAAAAGGTATATATAGACCTGGGAGTTAGACAGCAAGGGGTACAGACAGACGAGACGAGGTGGAGAAGAGGTCAAGCAGCGGCTGAAGAGATTAGAAAAGTTGGAGCACAGCAGACTAGAGATGGGGCTACAAGGACACAGGAGAAGATGAGAAGGACTAGGAGCAGGGAAAAGAGAGGCCGAAGGGCAAACAGACAGACAGACAGACAGAAGGTTGGTGAGAGAGAAACACGGGGATTCAGCGGTAGCAGTAAGGAGAGGAAAGTTAGAAGCAGGGTACCCTGAGGCCAGAGGTGGCTAAGGCCCTTATTGTATTAAAAAAGTTCAAGGCACAGCAGGTGGGAAAGAGACGCAGTGGAAAGAGACGCACTGCAATGCAGTCAGGCTGTACATTTTATTTCCCTGTATTCTTAATTTTAAATAGTATCTCATAAATAAAGTCTGCTTGGATTATTTAGTTAAGAGGCTTCTTAATATTTTGCTTATCAATTTTGGGAGTGGAGCAGTGTGGTGGAACTTTATACATGGCCCATATTAAATTAACAGTAGTCGGATAGCCAAATAGTCAAACATCCCCAGTTTAGTCCTCCATAGATCAGTCCCCCCGAATCAGGCCGAGTCAGTTAAAATATTCTCACATTTGAATGGTGACCGTGGCAGGACTTACGGCCCAATTATAATTTTTCATAAACTTATCATTTTTCATATAATCATAATTTTTATAAGGACAATTATTATAATTTTTCCAGGTTAGTTATAGTTAATAATTTTTTTTTTTACACTGAGAAACTGACGAAAAAATCATAATGAAGCACTTTTCCAGGATGGCATAAAGAGAAAGAAAGGAATCTCTGGTGGAAACTGTCTGTAGGTATGTGAAACATTCCAGTGTAGGCACTGAAAAATAGCACCACACACAGGGGTCCCACTTGCAGAAAAAGGCATCAACTATCAGCTCTGGTACCCTACCCAGTTCTGGTTCATAGGTCCAGATCATACTAAAGAGGAAGCCTGCATCTAGGAATAGCAGTGCAGAGAATTGCCTGTGGGCTCTAGGCTGTGTCCTGAGCAAGGAACAAGTTCAGAAGCAAAAATCATATCCAGAATCCCAGACCAACAAAGAACCTGCAGTTCTGTCACTCAGAATCTCCTGGGATTTCTACTTGCCTGACAATGGCTGAATCTAGTAGTCTACTGAAACTCCAGCCAGGGCTAAACCCACACATTGTGTTGTTCAGACTCAAAACCAGAGCTCAGATTAGCAGAGTAGCTATAGCATTTCACTCTAGATCAGACCACTTTGATAACACTGAAAGCTTTCAGGTCCCCAGTCTGAAATGGCCCTGAGATCATAGATTACAACAAAATTCAATACCCCAAGAAAGTAGCAATAGTGTGAGTCCCGACCTTCCCACCAGAAATACACAGAGCTCAGCCCTAACATTTAGTCTGAAGTCAGGAAGTAAGATGGAAGAATTAACGAGCAAAAAAAAAAAAAAAAAAGAATTTTACCACAAAGAGCTATAATATGACAGGGACACTAGAGACATAAACCTAGAAGAAGAGAATAACTCCACAATATCTACAAGCAAAGATTCAAAGAAAAACATAGTTTGGGCACAAGTTCAATAAGAATTTTTGGAAGAGATAAAGCAAGAATTTTTTAATGTGTTAAAAAGGATTTAAAAATTTTTTTTCACATAATTAGGGTGGACAAATAGAAGACTATATAAACAATTGAGGGAAAGGTGAGAGGGAGCAAATGCTACTTGAACCTCCTATTTGAACTGGTCAAAAGATTGAGAACATACATTTAGTCATAGAAATACTTTTCACTTAGGGAAACAGAGGAGAAGGGAGAGAAGAGAGAGAATAAGAGGTTAACTAGTCTTAAATAAAACATGTTCTAACTGTGGAGGGTGGATGATTATGAAAGATTTAAAAGGAAGAAAATATTAGAACCTGTGATTGGACTCTGAGTGAGGAAAAGAGAAGAGGAACAGGAGAACAGAAGCAGATTGTACAAAACCTAGAGCACTTGTGCTCTCTCACTACACTCTTCTTTATAAAGAGGGTTCGGGAAATTTTAAAAAAGGAAAATTATAAGAGACAAGTAAGGAGAGAAACCCACCATTAATGGTAATAGCTGTGAATGTGAATGGGATGAACTCACTCATCAAATTGAAGAAGATAGCAGAATGGATTAGAAATCAGAATTTACCAATATGTTGTTTACAACAAACACATTGAAATATGTTTGTAGATATTGTGCAGTTATTCTCTTCTTCTAGGTTTATATGTATAGTGTCCCTGTCATATTATAGCTCTTTGTGGTGGGATTCTTTTTTCTTTTCTTTTTTTTTTTTTTGCTTGTTCATTCTTCCATCTTATTTCCTGTCTTCAGACTAAATGTTAGGGCTGAGCTCTGTGTATTTAAGTAAGTTAAATAAGTTAAGTAAGGGGCTAGATAAAAATCTATTGTGCTTCAGTTGAAAACACCCTGGAAAAAGATGTCTAATAGACATAAAACCCTTGGCAGTTTCAGCCCTGGGATCAGGAGAGTAAATAGGGCAGGCTAATAATCCATAGGAGGAGAAGGAGGAAGGAAGTTTTCCCTGGTTCAATGATGGTGCTTTGGATGCCTCATACTAGTTCCAGCTCTATTTAAAAGATGTGCTGCTAGGGGCAGCTAGGTGGTGCAGTGGATAAAGCACTGGCCCTGGATTCAGGAGGACCTGAGTTCAAATCCAGCCTCAGACACTTGACACTTACTAGCTGTGTGACCCTGGGCAAGTCACTTAATCCCCATTGCTCTGCAAAAAAAAAAAAAAAAAAAAAAAAAAAAGGTGCTGCATTTGTCAGTAGCAATAGCTCCAGAACGACTCGGCTTGGTGAGACCAATTGAAGAGGAATAACCTGATGATTTCACTAAATCCTGTTTATAAAAAGTCAATTCAAGTCAACAACCACTTATTAAGCCCATACTATATGTAGTGCTTCCTATGAGGTACTGGTGATACAGACATAAATATATACAGTCTCTGCCCTCAGGAAACTCATGATGTATGGTGATACTTATAGGCAACTAAGTAGCACAATGGATAGAAGACCAAACTTAAAGGTAGGAAGATCTGAATTCAAATCTAGCTTCCCAAGGATGCCCATTCCGATTTGAGATAGCTCTCTTTGTTAGTTTTCTAACCTGTAGGTGAAATCTGCCTCTTTGCTCCTCCCTGACCCCACACCCTCTTTGGTCATAGCTAGACCCTCCAAGGGCCAAGCAGAGCAAATCTAATCTCCCATCCATGTTACAAACACTTCAAATACTTGAAGATAGCTATGAGATAATGGGAAAAGCTTTGGATTTAGAGCCAGAGATCTGTGTTTGAATTCTGATCCTATGGCTTATTAGCTGTGTGACTCTGGGCAAATCCTAACCTCTCTGGGACTCAATTTCCTCAAATATAAAATGAGGGGGGTGGGGTAGATGATATCAAAGGCCTGCTCTACATCTAAGAATCTGCATCATTTCCCTCCTCAATCAAGGCTTTTCTTTTCTAGCATATGCATCCTTAAATCCCTTAAAGAACCCAACTTCAAGGCCTTTTACCATCCTGATCACCCTCCTCTAAACGTTCTACCACAATGATGTCAAACTCAAATAGAAAGTAACCCCTGCCTGAGTGTATGGATTTAGAAAACCACAAATCAACAATATCTATATTGTATTATATTTTTGGGGGCTGACAGTATATAGAACACTGGGCTTGTTATCAGGAAGACTCATCTTCATGAATTCAAATCTGGCCTCAGACACTTACTGGCTGTAAGACCCTGGACAAGTCACTTAACTCCGTTTACCTCAGTTTTCTCATCTGGAAAATGAACTGGAGAAGGAAATGGCAAACCACTCTAGTATCAAGAAAACCCCAAGGAAGATCAATAGTGGATCAGGAAAGGTCTCATGTAGAAGGTGGCACTTAATCAGAGCTTTCAAGGATATTGGGGATTTTAAACAGTATAATAGAATGGAATGAGCATTTATTAAGTACCTATTGTGTGCAAGGAAGTGTGCTAAGTGGTTTATGAATATCTCATTAGATCCTCACAGGAACTCTAGGAGAGAGATGCTTTATTAGCCCCTCTTCTCAGCTGTAGAAACTGAGGCAGACAAAAGTTACTTGTTCAGAGTCACACATCTAGTAAGTATCTCAGGCCAGATTTGAACTTAGCTCTTCCTGACTCTAGGCCCATTTTTCTATCTACTGTGCCAACTAGCTACCTCTGGTAAAGGTAAGCTGGAGTGTTAGAGATGAATGGCAATAAGAAGGGAGTACCTTCCAGGCATGGGAGACATTCTTGCAAATGTCTGTGTAATATCCTGTTTGAGAGCCAGGAAGGTGGCCAGTTTGGAGAGACCAAAGAGTTTTTGAAGAGTAGTATGATAAGACTGGAATGATAGACCAGAGCCAAGGTGGGATGGGTTGTTAAATGCTCCCAAAAAGGAGTTTGTTTCTGAAGCCAGAGGTTACAGAAAGCTACTGGAATTTTTTGAGCAGGGGAATGAAGTGGTCAGACCTATGCTTTAGGAATATCACTTTCTAAGATCCCAGAGGATAGACTGGAGAGGTTCTTGCTGGCTGAACAAGTTGTGGTCTATGAATGTGATGGAATACTATTGTGCTATAAGAAATGATGAGCAGGCAGATCTCAGAAAAACCTGGAAAGACTTAAGTGGACTGATGCCGAGTGAAGTGAGCAGAACCAGGAGAACATTGTACACAGGAACAGCAACATTGTGTGATGATCAACTGTGATAGACTTGGCTTGTCTCAGCAGTGCAATGATCCAAGACAATTCCAAAGAACTCAAGATGGAAGGTGTTTTCTACATCCAGAAAGAAGAATTGTGGGAACCATACTGTTTCTACTTTTTGGCTTGTTTTTTTCTTTTTTTGAGGGTTTTCCCTTGTGTTCTGATTCTTCTTTCACAATATGACTAATGCAGAAATCAATTTCAGTGTGATTGTACATATATAACCTATACTGGATTGCTTTCTGTCTTGGGGAGGGGGCAGGGAGGAGAGGGAAGGAGAAAAATTTGGAACTAAAAATCTTGTGAAAACAAATGTTAAGAATTATCTTTACATGTAACTGGAAAATAATTAAGTATTTTTATGATTTTAAAAGAGAGATTCTTACAATAATCCTAATAAGAGAGGTGATAAGGGATTGCTCTAGGGTAGACATTGTATTAGTGAAGAGAAGTGATAGGTTTAACAAGGAAAGTGAATAAATCCCCCCTAAGAACCAAGTATAGAAAGAAAAGAAGTGAGAAAATTTGGGGGACAACAATATTTAATGGACAAAGTTTAAAGAAAAAGATAAGTAAGGGAAGGGGAATACGCATGTGTATATTTATATACAGGGTGGGCCAAAAGTCACAAAGGAGTTTCCATATTTAATAACTCCTTCACTTTTTGTTTTTAATTTACAATTCCAAAGCAGTACTTATAGGAAATTTACATTATGTATGAACAATCAAGTCTTGTAAATGGTGAAAAATAACGAACAAATAATCTTCAAAAAGTCACTAAAACATTGTGACTTTTGGCTCACCCTACAGCACCTAAGATCACTAAGAGCATTACAAATATTATCTCATTTTTTCTCACAACAACCCTGGGACATAATAGTTATTATCCCCATTTTACAGTTGAGGAAATCAAGGCAGACAGAGGTTAAGGGTTACTTGCCGAGGGTCACTTAGCTAGAAAGGATCTGAGGTTATATTTGAATTCATTCCCAGTACTTTCTTTACTATGCTACCCAGCTACCTCTAAGAGAGACAAGTGAGAGAAAATTCTTGGGCAGAAGCATGAATAAATATTTATGGCTTTGATTCCTCCGGTTATTATTTGTCAAGTATCTCTTCTTATTTTTCAGGAATGGAAAGGACTCTTATCAGGAATCCATTTTAATAATCCCTAAATTTTCTTCAAATTCCCCTTGACCCCATTTTTAATCTCTTTTCATCTATCTACTCACTTATTTCCTACTGCCTTCAAAGAGACCCAGGTCACCCTCTCTTTACCTCATTTGCCCCTCCATGCCTTAAACAATCATCTTATAGCATTCTTCCCTTTCACAGCCCAACTCCGAGAAAAGCTATGTATTCTAATTGCCCTTCACTTCTTCTCTCACTTCTCAACTTTCTGTCAATATAACTTCCTCCTTCATCCCTCGGCTGAAATTTTACCCTCCAAAGTTATCAGACAAAATTAATGGTTGAGAGAAATTATTTTACTATTATATTAATAACCAGTTATTAAACTGGGATCCAGGCTTTTCTCCTCAATTTCCTCATTAAGGCCCAGCTTTTGTTAAAATCAGTCTCTGAAAGACATGACTGATTGATGATATTTCTCTTAGTCGTCAAGGAATATGCTCTTCAGTCTTGGGTGGGACCCTACCACCTAGTTAGTTACCATGGAACCTTAACATCAGCACAAGTGGGAATTAACAGGGCATTAGATAATCCAAAGTAACAAATAATTGGTTATCTTCTTTCTTTGGAAGGTAACCCATTGCTCCCCACTCTCTCCATTCCTAGGATACCTAACTTCCATTTAGAGTATAAACAATCAATTCTGGGCAAATTTCTACCATATGGAAAGGAGTTCCTGTCCTTGTACCCTCTCCATTAGAGTTTAGGGTGACCCAGTTCATGAAGGAGGAAACCAACTAAAGTGGTCTGGATGGAGATGAATTTCCCTGTCCATATAACTGGAGGTGGCTGAGTCTCTTAATCAAGCCATGTTCTCTTCAGGAGGAGCGAAAGACTTTTAGCCTACCTTGTTAAATGTTCACCAATCAGAGCTGGTTTTCAGTTGTCAAGGGAATTCCCTTTCAAGGGCTATTTAAAGATTTCAGAATCTCCATGGAGATGAGGGGAGTGTCTTTGGTTACCAAGAGAAACCAGTGACTATCAGTTTATTGATTGCCAGCTAGCCTAATTAATAGATTGATTAATAACTACCCAGAAACCCTGTCTCAAGGTTTTTCACTCTTTTCATAGCCAAAACTGGTGGCTTTTAATAAATGTTCATCCTTTCTGACCTACCTTCAGTTTTTGACACTTATTGACCTTCCTCTTCTCCTAATGCCCTCCACTCTCACTTCTCCCTCTTGGTTCTCCTCCTACCTACCTGACTCTTCCTCCTCAGGCTCCCTTAGGATTGTCATACATAGGTTCATAGCTGGAAGAGTAACCATCTAGTACAACGACTCTATTTTACAAATGAGAAGATCAAGTCTCTGATCAGTGAAGGGACACCTAAGGTCACAAAGGGAGTAAATGGAAGAACAAGATTCAAACCTAGTACCAATAATTATGTCATATAGTCAACTTTTAATTATTCCAAATGAATTGTAATTCTAAATGTATTTTTCCCTTAACTGCTCTATCAACTATTCAGAGGATAAAAATCTTTTAGCATTGATATAAGCAAAATATAATTAGAAGAACAAATATGCTGGGAATTGAGGAGTGGAGGGACTAGGGAACAATGGGTTACCTTCCAAAGAAAGAAGATAACCAATTATTTGTTACTTTGGATTATCTAATGCCCTGTTAATTCCCACACGTGTTGATGTTAAGGTTCATGTTAACTAACTAGCTAAAAAGGGAAAATGGGTTTTGTTAAAATCATGCTAGAAAAAATCCAACATGTCAAGTAGAAACCTAATTTAAAACACTTACTAAAGGTGTGTAAGGCCTTACAATACAGCTGCACTATTTACCTGGCCCAGCACAGTCTGGACTAAACCCTGGGGTTAGTATCAATCAATATGCAGGGCAGCTAGGTGGCGCAGTGGATAAAGCACCAGCTCTGGATTCAGGAGGACCTGAGTTCAAATCCGACCTCAGACACTTGACACTAGCTGTGGGACCCTGGGCAAGTCATTTAACACCAATTGCCCCACCCCCAAAAAATATATCAATCAATATGCATTAAGAGATAACAGCTCAAGCATTCTCTATTGACACGGAAGGTTTTGCAACAGCATGTTTGTTCTCTTCTCTTTTTTAAAAATGATTTTCAGATGAGGAAACTGAGGCACAGAAAGGGGAAGAAAATTGCCACACAGATGAGCTCAGATTTGAGCTCTACTCAAAGCCAGTGTCCTTTCCGGCGCTCCTACTGGGAACAGGAAGGGATTCTTGCATGTACCTTCTGCAAATGACATCTTCATTGTTTTATTAATAGTTTGCCTTTCCTATGAATATCTTGGCTCATCATCAGAGTGAAGGCAGAAAGGAAAAAGTACCCCAGGGATTTAAAAAGACCAAGACCAAGTTGGGGTGGTCAAAGGCATCAGGGATGTACTACTGCCACAGTGAGTAACAAAGAGGGTCCACAGGCTCCACTGCACACGCAGTCTAACTTTTCATTTGTCATCAGGTCACGGGAGTGACAAACTATGGTGTGTCTGTTTCAGGAAGGATTTTCTTCACAGCTTGTGCCAAACTCTAATTCACCAGGTCCAAACCAAATGACCACCCTGGACAGGATCAGAGTCTGCCTGTTTAAAGACCACAAATAAGACATCTCCTAAATATGCTAGCTGGGGTTTTCTTGGCAAAGATACTGGAGTGGTTTGCCATTACCTTCTACAGCTCATTTTACAGATGAGGAAACTGAGGCAAATGGGGTTAAGTGACTTGTCCAGGGTGACACAGCTACTATGTATCTGAACTCATATTTGAACTCAGGTCTTCCCGACTCTAGGATCAATAATCTATCGACTCTACCACCTAGGTGAATTCACCTCATGGCTAGGCACTGAATAATGCAATAGCCATTTAAGTTTTCTCCCTCTTTCAAGTCTTTTGGACTCCAAACCACCCTCCACTTTTCTGCAAAAAATGATTTTCCATGCCATTCCTCTATTTAATAAACTCAAATGTCTCCCCCTTCCTTCTAGGATCAATGACATTCCCAGGCTCCCAACTTAGGAATTATCCTTGAGTCCTCACTCTCTCTTGCTTCTCCCTCCTTTACCCCCATCCAATATGATGCCAAGTACAATCAATTCTACCTTCTCAACATTTTTCTTTTATTCTCCCCTTCTCTCTGCTGATTCTGCTATCATCCTGGTACAGGACCTCATCACTTCACACTTGACCCATTGCACCTGCTACTTGGTCTCCCTGCTTCAAGTCTTTCTCCAATCTATCCCCACCACTGGGGATTAATGTTATCTTCCTAAAACACAAGTCTGCTCCCCTCTCCCTTCCCCCTTTCAATGGCTCCTCCAGGATTAAATATTAAATTCTCTATCTGGCTCTTAAAAATCCTTTATAATCTGGTCACTTTTTAGTCTTCTTATACCTTACCCCCCCACACACACACCTCTAATAGTGACATTGGCCTCATTGCTGGTCCTGTGTCCATCTTATCTGTATGTAGTTTTTGTATGTCTCACCCATTAGACAGTGGGCTCTTTTTGGATTAGGTTTGTTTTTTCTTTGTTTTGTGCCTTGTGTTTGTTTGGAGTCAGAAAGTTCCTGGTGTTTAGTAGGTGTTTAATAAATGCTTTTTGACTTGACTTAAGCCTTTTACAACTGGGCTCCAACCTGCCTTTCCAGCCTAATTATCTTTTACTCACCTTCATTCATTCTGTAGTTCAGCCAAACTGTTACAGGACTTGTCCCCCACACACTGCTCTCTCCGTCCTGTTGCCATGCCTTTGAGTGGCTTCCCCCCATATCTGGAAATCACTATCTTCTTTCTGACTCTTAGAATTTCTCATTTCCTTCAAAGCTCATCCCAAATGCTACTTCCTATGGAGGCCATTCTTCTCTATCCATTTCGTATATACCGACGGAATTGGTGTTTGTGCATGCCCACATTGCCCAAGATGGAGACACTCATGTGAGAGTCAGCAGGAACCTGATTCTGGAAGAAGGGGTTCAGCATTTCCACACCAAGTGAGTGAGAACAGCTGCTTTCCATTGGTTATGTGGCTGGAACAGGTGGAATTTTTTAAATCACAAGACTGGGGCAATCTTGCCCTCCTTTTCCAGCTGCATCCGGGGTGTGAAAATCTGTTCACTCAAAACATAGACACTGTGCACTAAATTGGGTATGGGGTGAAGGTCCACCTCCCCCTGCTTTTGACCCTGTGGCCCTGAAAATTAAATTTGGGAGTTTTGATCTGTTTCATTTGCCATTTTAGGCAGTAGAGTACCCAGACCCAAAGCTGGAGCTATGGTGACTAGGGGTTAGCTCAGAAGAGAAACCCTGAGAAGCCAGTGGACAGGGATGCATGCACAAGGGGTGTGTGTGGAGGCTTTAACTTGGCAATTGGTGGGGTTGTGCTATATAGAAACCAAGTTAAGCTCTAAAATCCAACCCCCCTCCCTCTCCTAGAGACAGAGGTGGCATAAGGATAGTATAAAAGGAGTTGGTGGGGGGAATATTTCTATGTTTGTTCTAGCAATACCTTTGAAGAAAATATTCTTTGTAAAAGCTAACCTGACTGCTAAATGGTTAAATGTAACTAGGGTGCAGAAGATCCTTAAAATTGGAGGAATATAATCATAGGGACTAGTCATCCTTTCCCCCTCAAAGGCTCAGTTGCAACCTCCTACATGAAGCCTTCCCTAATCCTTCCAGACAGAAATTTCCCCTGTTTTTTTTTTACTCTCTAAGTCTTCTTTGATGTCTTCTTCATACTTAATACAGTTTAGATCTAACCATTCTTGAGAGCAATTTGGAACTTTGCCCAAAGGGCTATAAAATTTTGCATACCCTTTGATCCAGCTATACTTGGTCAGTACCCCAAAGAGATCAAAGGAAAAGGACCTATATGTACAAAAATGTTTATAGCAGTTCTTCTTGTGGTGGCAGAATTGAAAATTGAGGGGATGCCCATCATGGGGAATGGCTAAACAAATTGTGGTATATGATTGTGATGGAATGTTGTTGTACAATAAGAAATAATGAGCAGGATGATTTCAGAAAAACTTGGACTTAACATGAACTGATGCAAAGTGAAAGGAGTAGAACCAGGAGAATATTGTACACAGTAACAACAATATTGTATGCTGATCAACTGTTAATGATAGCTATTCTCAGTAATACAATGATCTAAGACAATTCCAAAGGACTTATGATGAAAAATGATATCTACCAAAGGAGAAAGTACTGATAGAATCTGAATGAAGATTGAAGCATACTATTTTAATTTTCTTTATTATTCTTGTGCGTGTGTGTGTGTGTGTGTGTGTGTGTGTGTGTGTGTGGTGGTGGTGGTAGGGGTGTTGGCCTGAGTTTTCTTTTGCAACATGGTTAACATGGAAAGCTGTTTTGCATGACTGCACACGTATAATCTTTTTTTTTTTTTTCAGGGCAATGGGGGTTAAGTGACTTGCCCAGGGTCACACAGCTAGTAAGTGTCAAGTGTCTGAGGCCGGATTTGAACTCAGGTACTCCTGAATCCAGGGCCAGTGCTTTATCCACTGCGCCACCTAGCCGCCCCTGCACACGTATAATCTATATTAAATTGCTTACCCTTTCAGGAAAGGTAGGGGGAGGGAGAGAATAGAGAACTCAAAATTTTTAAAAGGTGAATATTAAAAATTTTTCTTTACATATAATTGGGAAAAAATTAAATTAAATTAAAAATACACTTTATTTTTGCGTGTATAAATACACAGAACATGGGAAATAAGGTAAAGTAGATATCTTAACCAAGGAAATGAATTACTGTTGATTTAATTTGCATAAATAATTCTTCTACTGATAAGCTTTACTTAAGTCCCTAGAAAAAGTATAGAACTTATTACTAAAGAGAAGATTTGTGAATATTTAGAAAGAAAAGCTGTGATTGCTGTAGTGAACAGAAGGTTTATCTAGAGTAGCTCTTCCCAAACCATGTCTTTAATAATAAGTTCTGAGGGGTAGCTAGGTGGCACAGTGGATAAAGCACCAGCCCTGGATTCAGGAAGACCTGAATTCAAATCCAACCTCAGACACTTACTAGCTTACTTACTAGCTGTGTGACCCTGGGCAAGTCACTTAACCCTCATTGCCCCACAAAAAATTTTTAAAATTAAAATAAAAAAATAATAAGTTCTGGAGGGATCAAGGAAAGAAAGCTTCATGGAGGGAGGGAAGAATAAAGCTAGGATGACCAAAGGAGGTTACCATGGTAGTACAGATCTATGATGTTAGACTAGACAAGAAATGGGGACCAATCCACCAAACCATACAAATGGATCCCTTTGGTCACATATGGACTTAGAAAACCACATACTAGCATTATCCATGTTGTGTTTAATTTTTATTTATTTTAAAAAAGATTTCCCACTTTATATTTTAATCTGACTTGGGCCAGACTCAGGAGTGTTGTAGGCTGCATGGGGCCCACAGGCCTCGTGTTTGACACCTCTGCTCCAGATGAAAGGTAACAAAAACTTCAATTAAGCTCATGGCAGCATGGGTAGAAAAAACAGTTCTTAGTTCCAACAGTACTTATCAAGTGGTTAGTGCCTCTGTCTTGGAGAGAAACGTCACTATAATTAACCCCAGCTCCAACTGGAATAGTATTGCAGCATCATTCTCTTATTTCTTTGGTTAAATATCCATAGAGGGAAAGAGCCAAGAAATAGAGAGGGTGAACATGGCATTTTGTAAGAAATAGGCCAAATGCTAAACAGAATGTCACATTAACCCATGGGATAAAACTATTTGGGATTGGGGAACCTCGGAATTATAAGAAACTTGAAGACAGAGTGCAACCTCCCATCCAAAGAGCCACCTTGTGCCAAAGAATGATGAGGCAAGAAAGAAAATTCAAATTGCCTAGTATAACCCTTACATTTCCCAGAGAAGCAAAATGAGGACTTCTTTGGTTAAATGACTTGCCCAAGATCACACAGCTAGAACTTTAGAATTCCGAGATCCCGGTCCAATACTCTGTTCCTTGTGTACTATTTAATGGAAATATTTTAAATCTCAGCCATTCTCACCACTATCTAGGAAGTAACATTATCTTTAAATAATAATCTTGCTGCTTCCAGTCTAATCACTGTGATTAAGAAGCTGTATTTTCTTAGTCTGTGTATCTCTTAGCTCTGCTAATTATATAGGGTGTTGGCCAGCCCTGGATCATGGGGGCAGCAATTTTAACCATTTAACTTGGCTACATAACGCATGCCTAGCCCCTAACAGTGCCACATCCAGAAACAAAAACCTAATGTGTGGTCCTGAATGCTATTCAATCAAAACAAGTTGATTTGCTAAAGGAAAAATGATATTTTTGGTGTTTTGAGGAGATATGGCTATGCCTGATTAGTGCAAATGATCCCCCAAAGGGTCATATTATTCAAAATTGACATTGCATATTTTTCACTGGGCTGGAACTAATCATATTTTACATACTTATAATTTCAAATAATGTGAATTCAAATACATAGGGGCCACTTTAGGGGCATCATTACTGACTAAATCAGAACCCTAGATTTATTCTTCACCATCCCCTTCTGAGGCATCATTCGGGGTGGAGACAACCCTGGCTTGGCTGAACAAGGACTAGGGCCCAGTGGACACATAGGAGATTTTTATTAGATGCTGAATCAAAAGTATATCCTTTCACAAGTCAAGACATCGACCCTCATGATGTCATTGGTCCTATTCAAGAAGGAAGGCTGAACAACAACAACAATATGAGATAAGTAGCATAACTGGATGCTAATTGGCCAAGAACTACATTTTTCAAGGAAGTTGAATCATAGGTGCCCTGAAGGAAAATTAAAAAAAAAAATTTTTTTTAACCACCTGTTCATATCCTTAGACCATTTATCAATTGGAGTTTGGCTCTTCTTTTTATAAATTTTAATAATTTCCTTATATATCTTGGAAAGGATTCCTATATCATAGAAATTTGTTACAAAGATTTTTCCCCCGGTATAATTTCTCTTTTAATCCATTATGGATTTGTTTACACAAAAAATTTAAAAATTTATGTTCAAAATTATCCATTTTATCTCCTCTGTTTCTTTTCTACTTCTTGTTTGGGTAATGAACTTCTATCCATAGATCTGATAGGTATTTTTCCACACTTTTCTATTTTTAAAAATGATAGCACCTTTTAAATTTGGGTCTTACATCCATTGGAACTTATCTTGGTTTTAGGTGTGAGCTGGTGGTCTGAATCTAATTTCTTCCATCCTGCTGTCCAATTTTTCCAGCACTTTTAAAAATCAAATGTAAATTCTTATCTCAGTAGCTAGGGGTTTTGTGTTATTGAACACTAAGCTATAAGATTTCTTTAACTTCTATATTTTGTGTAGCTATTAGCTGATAGAACTCTCTAAATTTTAACTAGTACCAAATTGTTTTGAGAATTACTGCTTCATAGTATAGTTGGGGATCTGGTACTGCTTCCTTCCATCCTGCTTTTTCCCCCATTATTTCCTTAGAGATTTTTGACCCTTTTTGTTTCTATATATAACACTGTTACTCTGGTCTCTCACTGCCTGAGGCCAGATATATTATATTTCACCCCATTTCCAGGGTTCTCTGGGATCCTTAAAAGGGATTGGGAGAGCTTTAGCTTTTCTGCCATTGGCTGTAACTCCCACCAGTGGTGTTCCCCCAATTTGAAAAGTTAATCCCCTGATCCCCAGTTCCATTTAACCACTGACAGATTAGCTTTTACAAAGCAATGCTTGCTTCAAAAGATATAATCACAAATATACAAAGGTACTCTATGACATGTAGGGCTTAATCTTTCTCTCTCCTTGTACCACCTTATTTACCATTGGGAGGGGAAGGGGATTAGGTTCATAGCATTGCTCACTTTTATAGAGCACCCATTCCCTATTCATGGTCCTAAAACCCACCCTGGGCTCAAGTCCCAGATGCCCTGGCTTCTCTGGGTTTTACTGCTGGGCTAGCTGGTGGCATCCCTAAGATCACCATGACTTGACCTTCTGAGTTCAATTAGGGATCACCTCTGGCACACGAAACAGAGAAAGACAAATGAAACTAAATAGAAACAAACATCCCCGCGGACCCATTTCTCTGAGGTAGAATAAAAGAGGTAGTAGTGGAAGGAAGTCCTTCCCCTTTAACTGTAGAGGCTGAACTGAAATCTATACCCTGTGGGCACTTTGGGAAAGAGTGTGAGCCAAAAAAGAGAGCCCAAGAAAACACAGGAGTCAGAGAGACTTATCTCAGCCTAGCCAATCAAAGGAGGCTCCACCCACCCATATGGTAGCAGAAACAGTGCTTCCATGTTCAGTGAACTAGTTATGCTTCAAAGATCCTTTACACAATCAAGTTTTTATTATTATTATTTCTAGTTCTATCAAATAATCCTTTGGTGTTTAATTGTAATGACACTAAGAAAATTAAAATAGGTAGTATTGTCCTTTGTATTGTATTGACTTATCATACCCATGAGCTATTAATATGTCCCCCTTGATTTAGATCCATTTTTATTTCTGTAAACAGTAGTTTGTAGTTGTATTTATATAGTCCTTGTAGGTATATTGGTAGTTAGACTCCCAAATATTTGATGTATTCTGGGCTTATTTTAAATGCAATTTCTCTTTCTCTTCTTTGATATGTTATGGATATTATGCAGAAATATTGATGATTTGTGAGGATTTACTTGTATTCTGTAGTTTTGCTGAAATTATTGTTTTAATTAATTTTGTATTTGACTTTCATGGATTCTTTGAGTACACTATTATATCAGTCAATCAATAAACCCTTTATTAAGCACCTACTATGTTCCAGGCACATAGGATTTTTAAAAAATTTACCTCACTACATTGAGATCCTTTTCTTTTTTTCTTTTTTTTTTTTTTTGCAGGCAATGGGGGTGAAGTGCCTTGCCCAGGGTCACACAGCTAGTAAGTGTCAAGTGTCTGAGGCTGGATTTGAACTCAGGTACTCCTGAATCCAGGGCTGGTGCTTTAACCACTGCGCCATCTAGCTGCCCCGAGATTCTTTTCTTTTGAAACCAGCTAATCTATTATCCTCATTCCCTACCAGCTCTTCCCCCCCTAAAAATAACAAGGCATGGCTAAGATCCACCCCCACTTTCCTCACCCCACCCCCTCCTGCCATCCATCATGGGATGTGGATCTTATTTACTGTTTGCGGGCAGTGGGGGTCTTTATAAGGTCCTCAGGATGAAATTTATTTATAAAGGAGGAGTTTTTAGTCAACCAGCACAAATTTCAAGTTCTTCTCAAGGGATGGGGAGGGTGAAGAACTGAGCTATACTGTGTCCTACAACTCTACCACCTTCGTTGCCCCACCCCCCACCAAATAGTTGGTGAATGGGCATGGAATGTTGCATGTACTCAGTAGATATAGTCACCGTCAACAGATTTTGCTTAATCCTTTCTCTTTGTCTCAGAGGAGGCTTGAGTGGGGATAGTGAGGGAGAGGGAGGAGTATCTATGGAAATGACTAATACAGAACCAAAAGGAATCAGTGACCTAGAGGGAGGGAGGTAACTTTCCATGAAGAAAACTCCCTCTACCCATGTAGGTAGGCCACTTCTCTACTACTTCTGCTTTTAGATAGGTTAAGTTACTTGTCTAGGGTCACACAACCAGTATTTGTCAAACACAGGACTTGAACCCAAGTTGTCTTGACTAAGGCCAGCTCTCTATTTACTATACTATGATACCTCTCAAAAAAAAAAAAGGGTGTGTGTGTGTGTGTGTGTGTGTGTGTGTGTGTGAATGAATGAGAGAGAGAGAGAGGGGGAGGAATGGAGAGGGAGGCATGGAGAGAGAGAGAGAGAGAGAGAGAGAGAGAGAGAGAGAGAGAGAGAGAGAGAGAAAGAGGGAGAGAGAGAGAGAGAGAGAGAGTTTTAAAGAACACTGGACATGGAGGATGGAGTCAGGAAAGACCTGGATTTCACATTTCATGGAATCACCAACTTTCAAATTCAGAAAAGAGACAAGCAGTCATTTGATGTAAACTAGACCCCCACACACAAAAAAAAAAAGAAAAAAGGAAAAAAGAAAAAACAAACCAAAACAAAAAAATAAATCCCTAATACGATATACCTGGCACATAATCATCTTGCTTCTTCTTAAAGACCACCAATGAAATGGAACCCAAATCCTTGTTCAAGTGGCCAATTCCACTTTTCAATAAACTACAAATACTTAGGAAGTTTTCCCATATAATGGGTATATATACATACATCAACTGCAAATTTGTTTCTTTGTAACTTCTAATGATTGCTCCTGGTTCAGACACATACCCCTGTTACTCCCCGCCCGCACCCCCAAATCCAGATCAAATAGAAACAGTGACTCCTATCTCGCAGAGTTGTTGTGAGGATCATAGGAGCTAATATAGAGGGGGGATTTTGAGATTTTGTACATTTTGAAGCTCTTTGCAAATGCCAACTGTTATTATTATAAGCTACACTTAAATTTTTTATATTATGAAGTATTCAAGTTTCTCTCTCCATCCCCAGGACCCTAGCTCTGGTGGAAGGAGTACATGAGGGCAGACTCCTCAAAAGAGTAACCTATAGCCTCCAAGCTGTGGCTTTGAGTGTGGGCCTATCCAAAGACCACCCTTGGTGGAGCTTGGAGAGGGGCATTATTGGAAGGGTGATTGTCAAGTGATGCTTTTTTTTTCTTTTTTGGAGGAGGGCATAACTTTATAGGGATTCTTAACCTGGGGCCAGTGAACAATATTTTAATAATTTTCTTTCACCATCATTGATTTTGTGCATTTTATTTTGTGTTTTTATGAGAAGTGGTCCAGAAGCTTCCCAAGGCTGCCAAGGAGTCCATGATATTAAGAAAAAAAAGTGAAGAACCCCTATGCTAACGTGGGGAGGGGCTGCAGTTCTAAAGTTTTAAAGGAAATAGAAAGAATTTTTTTAAAGTCTTCCTCTGACATTTGTTCCCTTAAGTCTCTCATTGTGTTATATGCCTTGGCCTATTGAACAAGGAAAGGGGGCTTCTAGTTTTAAAGAAGGCCTGTGACATTGCCCTAAACCATATCTTTTCAAGTACCCACACCTGGGTCTGTAGCAGGAAAGCCCATCTTATTAATGGGCCAATGAGTTTCCAAAAGTGTTTTTTTAGGTAGTGCTAAGGAGTCAGGCTCTCTTCCCAAACCAACAAGGAAGAGCTTTGTTGTTCTGGTATCCCACGGAACCCAATTGCCTTGTGGCCATAAGGCACCCAGTTGTTATCCGAAGGAAGCCTGTGATATGGCCTAGCATTTCAGCTCTTAGTGGCTTGGGGTGTAAATTCACAGGCACTTCTCCCCATTTGAAGGTCCATGGGGGTAGCTTTCTGATAGTTTTATTTAAAAAATTCAGTCTGGTGAGCAATGGCTTGGGGTTTTTTGCCTTTCTGGGCAATTTAAAGGAAGAAAACCACATCCTTGTTACAAGGGAGAAAAACAGGTTTCCAGACTGCTTCAAGTCTCAGGAACTCAGCCCTGACTTTCCCCCTCAGGTTATATTAAAATGGGGTCTTACAAGGATGGGCAGGATTTATCTTCTTCCTTTTCTCTTCTTCACTTTCTCATCCCTAAAAAGGGATCCATGAATTCAAACCCATTTTTACTTTAATGAATAACAACGCAGACTCACCAGGCCTTTGCTTGCAGTTATTTTTGTTCAAACAAGTGGAACCACTGATTCATGCCTCATATCCCAGTATAATACAATGTTAAGAGCTAAATGGAATTGTAGGGATCATCTCCATCCATCTACATTAGTTTATTAGCTAGATAAGTGTAGTGTCTTCTTCAAGATCTAGAAGACTAGAATGTGAAACCTGGGATGACCAAGGTCAATATACTTTCTGTTACACAGTGGTTCTTCCCCCATAGCCTCCCTTCACATTGAAGTCAACAGTCTTTGGGGATTCAGCTAGCTATCATTCACCATTACCATTTTTAATTTTTTTCTTCAATTCACTGATACTAGTGTAAGACAATTTCAGGCAAACACATTTCTAAGTTTTTCACAATATTTGCAGTATCAAAAATACATAGCTGGGGATAGCTAGGTGGTGCAGTGGATAAAGCACCTGCCCTGGATTCAGGAAGACTTCAGTTCAAATCCAGCCTCAGACACTTGACATTTACTAGCTGTGTGACCCTGGGCAGGTCACTTAACCCTGTTGCCCCAGCAAAAAAAAAATACAAATAAAACCAAATAACCCTAGTAACTAGTTTATTTCTTTCCATCTCTCTAATTGTTCTCCTATTTCTAGTAGGAGAGTCCATTCACTCTGTGTATTATCTGCCACACATCCTTATCTGTATACTTTCCCTGATTTCTGTTTTGCTATCAACTTGGATAAATGGATTAATTTGTTATTTGCTACATGTGTTCATTATGGAACTGGCATTTAGTGGGGAAAGAGTCAAGCCTTGGATATATAGCTTGGAGCACTCCCTTCCCTTTAAATGATAGAACTTGAGAGCTCAGCTTGAACCTAAAAATTATATCATCTAGACTAATGGTTTTTGAGGGCAGATAGAGAATAGATATCATTCTATGCTCAGTATCCTCTGAAGAGAGCAGAGTATCTAACCTTTGGCCCCCAAACTGGTATTCCTCCCTCCTTGCAGGAATCAAAAGTCTCTGTTGGAGGAGGATGAAGGATAAAGATTCTAGACATATCTATTTTCCTTGGAACTACATCTAGATAGACCCACATGGACCACACATAATCTACATGAGCAAAACAGACAGTACACACAACCCTCTTGCAATTATTATCTTCAGATATACAGAGTTTTTTAGGTATTCAGTGCTTACTATGAGTAAGAACTATTCTAGGAACTAGATACTAAAAATAAATGCTCTCCCTGCCTTTCAAGGGGCTTATTGTAAATTACAAGAGATGTGTCTTGTAGAAAAATAAGCATAAACACAGACCATTTGCTAGAGGCAAAGGAAAGGTCCAACATTCTAATCCAAGAAGCACCTACAATGATCAAGGAAGAAGACACTGAACTAGTTACTGGGAATTTAAAGACAAAATGAAAAATGGCCTCTGTCCTCAAAAGGCTTACATTCTATTCGGGTGCTGAGGAAGTGCTCCAAGAATATTTGAGGGGGAAATCATTTTTATCTGGGAGGAACAGGGAAAACTTAATGGAGGAAGAGGGGATTTTGCATAGATCTTGAGGGAAGATACACTTAACAGGCTGCTGGTACGGTAGAAATATACTCCAGGTATGGGGGATAATGTGGTGAATGAATGAAGGCAGAATAGTTAAAGAAAAAAATCAGGGAATAGTTAGCAGTTTGGTGAGAAGTACAGTGCAAGAAGGTGAGTAATGGTAAATCAGTCTGAAAAGATAGGTTTTGGTAATATTCTAGAGAGCTTATTCCAAGCCAAAAATTTTACATTTTATCCAAGAGGCAATGGGGAGCTACTGAAAAATTTGGGGCATGGAAGGTTGTGACATGGTCAGACGGATTCATTTGGCAAGTATATGGAGAACAGAGTAAAGCTGGATGCAGGCGGGTAGTGTTCAGATATGTGATAGAAGATGATATGTCATAGGTGGTGAATATGGGGGTTGGAGAATAACAGAGAAGAAAAAGACAAAAGATGGCTCCAAGTTATACAAAATTTAATGTGACAAACATCTGTTAAGCATCTAGTATGTGCCAGGCATAGTACATTCATACAAAGACAAAAAACGATACAATTGTATATCCTTGAGAACATTATATCCCACCTGGTGAGGAAATTAAATTTTCAAATAAGTAGCATCTTTGGAGGGAAAAAAAGTCTTGTTTGCATATGCACATCTTAATATCCTTGTTTCAAACTTAATCACACTAACCAAGTCTTATGACCATTTTGCTACAATCTAGACAGTCAGTATGAACGAACTTGTTCAAATCTCCGTTCTGCACTGCTGAATGTAGTAGATTGTGTAGATTGAAGCATATATTTGTTTACTTTATTTTTCTTGCAACATGGCTAATATAGAAATGTTTTATATGATTTCAACATGTATGATATAGCCTTCTCAGTGGGTGGAGGAAGGACTGGGAGAGAGGGAGTGAAATTTGGAACTCAAAATTTAAAAAGTGAATGTATAACATTTCTTTTTTTTTTTTGTAGGCAATGGGGGTTAAGTGACTTGCCCAGGGTCACACAGCTAGTAAGTCTCAAGTGTCTGAGGCCAGACTTGAACTCAGGTACTCCTGAATTCAGGGCCAGTGCTTTACCACTGCGCCATTTGCTGCCCATAACATTGCTTGAAAGAAATTCATTCTATTTGCTATCCATGTGACTTTAGGCAAGCAACTCAACCCTCTCAGCTTTCTTTTTCTCATCTTTAAAATGAAAGGGTGGGGCAGTTAGGTGGTGCAGTGGATAAAGCACTGGCTCTGGAGTCAGGAGGACCTGAGTTCAAATCCAGCCCCAGACACTTAACACTTACGAGCTGTGTGACCCTGGGCAAGTCACTTAACCCCCATTGCCTCACTAAAAAAATAATAATAATAAAATGAAGGGGAGGACCTTTAAGATTCCTTCCATTTCTAAATCTATGATACAATAAATAACTGTGTTCACTTGTGTCCCAATATAAAATTTCCCACCTTTTCAGTGATGCTTCTGTCCAAATTTCACAGGTCTTTTCAGTAATCTTCTACCTTTGCTTTTTTTGCTTTTTTTTGGGGGGGGCAATGGGGGTTAAGTGACTTGCCCAGGGTCACACAGCTAGTAAGTGTCACTCCCAGTCCTATTCCTGACTTGTAGAATTTACCCCCCCTCCCAAGTTGTGGCCCTTAATCTCTCCACCTCCATCTACTTTTCAGCTCCCTTTCATATGTTGGGGGGTTTTTCCCCATTAGAATGCAAGTTCCTTAGAAGGTAGGTATTATCTTTCTTTTTTTGCTTATATTTGTCTGGTACTTAGTGAAGTGCTCAATGAATGTTAATAAGCATACTAAATTAAAAACATAAAGTTCTTAACTTCTTTCTGTAAATAAATGGGCTTGTAGATAGTTAGCAGAGGATACAGAAAGAATCCAAGGATTCAACATCAGTGTATTGAGTAGGTCCTCTTCAAAGGGTTTACCAAAGGGCATGAATTAGATGATGAGGACTGGTGAGTTTCCAATATAGACCAATGGAGAGAATGCCCATACAAGATAAGGAATTCAAAGAAACATGGAAAGATTGGTATGAACTGATGCAGAACAAAGAAATTATAACAAGATGCCAAGCTAATCAACAACCCTAGTCATGTAAGTGAAAACAGCACTAAAAACCATATTCCAGATTAAATGTGAAGACCAATTTAGGCTCCTTCAGAGGATCAACAATAAAAGTCTTCCTTTCCTCTCAGTAGGGAGGTACAATGTTGCATGGGGCAGCTAGGTGGATAGAGCGCTGGCCATGAAGTTGAGAGGACCTAAGTTCAAATCTTACCTCAGACACTTGCTAGCTGTGTCACCCTGGGCAAGTCACTTAACCCCAATTGCCTTACACATCTGGGAACATCTCCAGTCATCCTGATATTTATCTTGCCACTGGACCCAGATGGCTCTGGAGAAGAGAGTGAGGTTGGTAAGCTTGCACAGCCCTCCCTCACTTAAAAAAACCCCAATTCAGTCATGACATCACCTCCCAATGTCATGATCCTTTTTGAGAATGAAGGACAAACAACAACAATAAGAATGTTGTATACACTATCACATAAAGTTGAAGTGGTTTGTTTTGCTTAACTTTTTTGTTGTTGGAGGGGTGATATGGAGAGACTTTTGGAAAGTCACAGTATGATAAGAACAAAAAGCATCAACAAAACCCTAAAAACCAGCTCTACCTTGATAAAGAGAAGAGGAAAAAAAAGACCCTATTGGCTTCATGTGGTGGTTTGAAATGACCACATCAAATCCTCTGCTGAGTCACAAGGCTTTGGAGGCATTTAACTCTAACCAAGAGAAAAACCTAAGGTTACTTAAAGACAAAACAATGGAAAATAAAAGAGAGATGTCAACATGGAGCACTGTCAGAAGATGCCTGCTACAGTGACCATTCCTTCCTGGGATCTGCTTTGCTTGTTTACAACAGTTCCAAACTCTCTGGGGAAGAGGGCTTTGGTACTTTTTAGAGCTTTATGTGGTCTTTGGCTAAGGCTGGCTCTACCCAGCTTTTGTAAATACCACCTTCATCATCTGCTATGTGGGTTTCAAGTAAATTGACCCATAGACAGATGTATGGCATTTTAAGGGGGAGCTCTCAAGATAAAGAACAGACTCTGATTTCTTGTTCCTGGTTTATAAAGGGCAACCCTGGCAGAGCTTAGTAATTTCCAGGTTGGGATCCCCACCCTCCACCCTCTAAAGAGTTATTTAGAATGAAGTAACAAGTCAAAAGGGAAGATGAGCTCTCCTGTGCCAGCTTTGCTTGCAGTTATTTTTAAACTCTCATGGTCTGTCACCCACTCTTAAATAGGCTTTTAACTTTATTTCCTGCCAATAAAGAATAACCCCCTTGAGGACAGGCCCCATTTTTCAATGTATCTCTGGTGCTGTGGATGATCTTTACACATAACTGGACCCTGTTAAGGCCTCCTGGATTGGATAAGTGCTTTCTATAAAGGCCACTGACAATTGTGAACTATTAAAGAGCAGATTTATTTAGATGGGGCAGAAATCTAGCCAAAACCTTGGGAGTCATGAACATAGTGAATGAGTGTGATTAACACAAGTCTTTCAGGAGATATTATCTGATTGCTATAGTCAGAGGTTCCACTTTAAGTTAAGAAATCCCAATGAGAGCTTGGTTTTTAGGGCAGTATGCTTTTTATTTAGCTGATTTAAATAGCTGTTGAGGAAGAAATGGTTTGTAGAATGAGATTAAAAAGTTTAAAATAAACTGTCTGCCTCCTGATTGGGGGGAGGGGTCTTAAACAAATTACAGTGTATTCATGTAATAAAACATTATTATATTCCAAGGAATGATGGATACAGAGAATTAAAAGAAATGTGGGAAAATTCGTTTGACACGATGCAGGGTGAAGCAAGCAAAATGAGCAGAAAAATGGACTCAATGACTATAGAAATGAATAGGCAATGGTAAAAGTATTCAGATTTCAAAAATGGATAATGTGGTAATTAGAAAAGCCCATGCCCTTCCTTTCTTTTCACAAAGACTAAACTAAGTGTAGGGTTGCAAGTCCCATTAGTTACGATCACTTTTATGCTGTTCTGCTTGACTGGTGGGGAAGTATACATTGTAGATTTCATTGTGAACTGCTTTGTGCGATGTCAAAACAAAAAAAAATATTTAAAAAAAGGGGGAAGCTGTTGTTATTGTTGTTGTTGATCCTTCATTTTCAAAGAGGACCAATGACATCGAGAAGGCAATATCTTGACTTGCAAGTGAATAGGATTTAAGTAAGACAGAGCCGCAGTTATCACCCTCACCTCCTCCTGAGGCATCAGACTCCAGTGGTAAGATGTAGGTCAGGACAACTGGTGATTACTCTGGATGCAGCCGGGGACTCACTGCTGGTGACATCCCCAGCCCATTGAAAAGGAAAATTTGTCCTGAAGGAACATTCATTCTATATAAAATGTCTGTTATTATCTACCCCCAATGTCAGCCTTCTCAAATGCTACCCACTCTTCAAAATCTAAATTACACCCCTTAATGAAGCTCTCCTAGGTCCAAATCAATAAGTATTTATGAATATGATAAGCCAGCCATTATATTAGATATTGAAGGCTACAAAGATAGAAATGAAGAGGTCTCTCCTCTCCACTTTGTTAACTTCTACGTTCCAATGTTGTCAATTTAAACTTATTTGTCTATCCTTTCTTGCCTACTAGATTGTAAGCATCTTGAGGACAGAGATGGCCTTATGTTTTTGAATCATTTACAGCTCTTAGTACAATGCTTTATACACAGTAGGACAATGTTAAATATTTGTTGGATACTAGTTTCAGAAAATGTTAATGATACAAGTGACCGTTGACCAGGAAATCAATGTACATCATGGGAAAGTTTGTCTTTAACCTATAGCGAAGACCATCCCATAGAGCACTGATGGGAAGGGGTCTGTGCCTGCACTCTATCCCCTTTCAATGGGGCATAAAAGCTGTGGGTCTTGGCTAAAGAACACATGACCCACTGGAGGGGTCAGGGAAACAGTCATGTACATTCCATAGGAAGACCTCCATGGAGGAATCACACATAGAGATGTGATGTTATTGTAATTAAACGACAAAGCAAAAGACTTCCTTCAGGAAACATGCCCAATTGACCACACACATCTCCTTTAGCTTTTGGAACACTGGGACTGTGAACAGTTTGAGCATTGTGGCCTCTCTCTAGAACATGAAACATGTTTTCCTGAACACCAGAGGGGGGGGGGGAGGGAGGAGCATTTGCATAGATTCAGAACAACAAAAGATTCCATATGAAACTATGAATTTCCATTTTATACTTCTTTAAAGTATTTAATTTGTAAATAATTAATTGTTATTTGAGGGGTTTTGTGCCTCAGAGAGCACTGGCCTAGGGCTCCGCAAACTGCACGGTGCTCCACCCACTGGTTGTAGCCGTTGCCAGGGTTCTGGCACCTCACGTCATCACCACTCGCTGACTCCTACAAGGGCCTGGCAAAATTATGATTGGAAGCCTAGTGAGGGCCGTCATGTGACTGTCAGAATGGCCATCCCATTGGCTGGGACTGTGTGGGGCGTTTCTAGATTTGGGAGAGGAGAATTGGGCATTCTAGGTGGAAGCTGGAAAGTGACAGGTGTTCTGCTGCGTATTTTCAGCTGATTCCTGGGCGGTGGTATTTTTCAGGTATTATAATTTCCCTTTCCCCATTTTTATTTCCTTTCCCTTGATCCTACTGATCCTATTTGTGTTGTTTTTTTTTTAAGTTCATTCTTGTTAAAATAAATCTTGTTCTGTTTTCAGGGAGGCTGCCGGTTTCCTTCCTTGCCCCAATATTGCAACGAGCCACTTAGCTAGCACTCCCCACTTAAAAATTGGTCCCCACAAATTCCATACTACTTTCAAAATGGTCTTGCTTGTTTGTACCTCCTTATGAACCCTTCTGTGCATTTTAAACTATTTCAATGGATCTTTTTTTGCATCATTATTGCTATTCATGCTAATTAGCCTCCTGAATTTCTACACCAAATTTGTTCAGCCTTCTCAACAAGAGAGTCATCTAATGCCTACTCCATCCCTTCCTTTATGTATGTGTACTCTTCTTCTCATGTACCCCAATTGGGAGAAATAGCAAGTTTCACCACCTTCCTCCTTTCTACTCTTAGAACATTCCTTTTATCTTCCCTTCTGTGTTATCTTCAAACCATCAGAATAGAATCTATCTACCCATAGGGACTCTTATATTTCTTATTTAATGTCCTTAGCACTCTACAAAGATATTAAGATTCTGAGGAAGGTTCTTGTTTAGAATTAGAATGTTAGCACCACATTATTATATAGCTCCTTCCAATTACTCAAATTTTTCTAAGTTTCTCTTTACTTGTGTTTGTACTCAGTTTTAGTCTTCTCATTACAAATGTTGAAAATTCTCTGTTCTACTTTTATTAGTTCATTTTTCCACCTGTTTGATTATTATTATTATTTTGTGGAGCAATGAGGGTTAAGTGACTTGCCCAGAGTCACACAGCTAGTAAGTGTCAAGTGTCTGAGGCTGGATTTGAACTCAGGTCCTCCTGACTCCAGGGCTGGTGCTCTATCCATTGCGCCACCTAGCTGCTCCCAACCTGTTTGATTATATTCAACCTTGTAAGGCAGGTTATTCTCAGTTGTCAAACCCATATATTTCGCCTTTTGGAATATTGTTCCAAAATATTTTGTTTATAGTAGAAATGATCAGGTTTTGTGTGATATTGACTGTGGTTTTATTTGAACTGTCTCAAGTCAGTAGAAAGGGAGACTCAAAAGTCACCTGGTTTAGGTCCTACCTTTTCATAGACACACTGGATAAGTGACCCTGGGCACTTATCTAACCTTTCAGTGTCCTAGACACTTTTCTAAACTTGCAAACTGCAGAGCAGGTATCGACTTGCTTTGGTAGAGGGAATTTCCTCACCTGGAGTCCTCTACTTACCAATGAAATTACAGGTCTGGTCCACCAAAGGACCCATTGGCACACTAAATGGGAATACTTCAGCAATGACTATACATTTAAATTTATACCACAGCAAATTTTATGTATTCTACAAATATCAAAAAGTGATTTTAAAAGTCTCCACGATATGGATGGGCCAGGAAGAAGAGAGGAAGAAAAAGCCTCCAGGACATATAATGACATCTCTGGGAGCACAAACAATCATGCAAGATAGAGCCACAGCAACCGGTTTCACCTACAAATGTTCATTGAGCAAATAAAAGGCAAATGTCAGGGGTCAGTTTTGCCAATTTTATTGAACCAATAAAATTCCTACTAATAACAATGAAAGAAATTTCAGCAAGTATAAATGTGATACAGTTTAACAAACCCCATTGTTCCGTACCTATAAATAGAATTTCAAAATGTCATAAAAAGTGCAGATTTATGAATTGTTGTTAACATGTTAATACACAATTCCTTTATTTAAAATGTTGTTTGTCTTGACTCTCACTAACAGTTCCTTCTGCATCTGGTCAAATAATATTACCATTCTTCCCCAAAGAAATTCAGACTAAAAGCACTAGAATATTATACTCCAACTGATCTGTTCATGTCAGTTTATAGTCAGTTACAAAAACAGCAACATAAGAAAAAAAAGCAACAACTAGTAATGCAAAAACCTCTCATGGTTCCCCTAAGAAAATGACTTAACCGCTGACTCATGTAGTGGGCACAGGATTTGTAAAGGCATATCATTAACTACTACATTAAACTTTATGTATAGCAGGGCTTTTTTTTTTTTTTTTTAACCTAGGGCAATTTGAAAGTGGCTGTTTATCAAGTTTGCTACTTTTGGAAGTGAAACTATAAATATGACTGATGTTTGACATTGTACGTGTGAGTCCTAAATCGCATCAATGGTCTATTTGTTAAAAGCTTATTCTAATTTGAAACCTTATGTAGTACAATATGGCAGTCTTAGAGATCACACCATCTGCCTCACATTAGCCCAAAGTCACGTGCTTCATAAAAACAAATTTAAACATTACAGTAACAAAGCACAGGACTACAAAGGCAAAACATCACAGCTTCTGATTACATTGGATAAAAAGTACCAAGGAACACAAAAGATAATTTGTATTAATACTGATGAATTAAAGAATATAAGATAATAGACGTTCACAGCATGCTACATCTATTGCTCACAACTTCTGGATAAAACCATGTCTAAAACCAAAAGTCAAGAAGTTGGCAATCTGATTTTGATTTGCATATCAGCTACAAAGTCTTAATATATACATTCATTATTGTAGCTGGTCCAGCAAAATCAGTAACAAGAGGAATTTCAAGTTCAAATCCTATCATAAGCTACAGAATACATCCAGTTCTACCATGATCAGGAAAAGTATTATCAGGTTTTTAAGAGGTTAATCCAAGTATTGAGGCAGCAGCCCAGGTTTACAAGACTTGTTTCTTTGCCTTGTAGAGACTGTGTGTGGATTGCCTGTCCTATTAGCATAAGGAAAATTCCTAACCACCATGTAGTTTGCTTTCTGTGACTGTCCTATTTTGGGTAGCAGAGGGAATAAGGAAATGTGAAACAACAGAAAGCAGAGGCGGGTAGGAGGAAAAAAAAATCACATTTTTCTCTTGTGACCACAAAATGATTTTGTACAAAAGTCCAGCCTATTTTCATTTGAGAATATCACTAAACATTTAACTTACACAATCGACAGAACCAGTGAAACTCAGCAAAGAAGTTGTTTCTCAACATTACAAACGAAAATTGTTCACTTAGCTGTCCAACTGTCATTCCTTCTCCACCCTACCTCCTGCTTCTCCCTGACTGTGGCATCTCAACCAAATGGAGAAAATAGCCTAATTAATCTGACGTGCAATTCTAAGTGTATGAAGAAGCCTTATTCAGGAAAAGATCTCTAGCCAACTTCAATAGCAAGCTTCATGACATGTGCAGGGAAGCCAGTCAGGCTTCACGAGTAAAACTTCCTGTTAGAAATATAGAAAATAGATCTTTCTCCTTCAAAGTAGTGTTTACATATGCTCTGCCGTGCATTCACTTTCAAGGAATTAAGTTGACAAGGACAAGAAACTCCAAAGTTTGAGTCAAATTTCAGCACTAAATCCACCATCAGGAAATTTTTCAAATGCTCAAAGTGTCCTATGAGCTGTAAAACAGTTATTTGTTCTAAAGGCCATTTCATTTTACAGTCTGTCCTATTTCCAGGATTTCCACAGGCACTGAAAAGGAACTGAAAGCACAACAATATGGGCTCTTTTGTTTGTTTTCTTCAATCTGTATTTCATGGTGGGACATCCGTAATAGGTTTAAAATACCTTATGACCTGCTTTAATAAAACTAAGCTCCTTAGTCACTGTTAAATCTTTCTCCCTAAATAGGCCAGCAATTTGTTCCTGGCCTCTTGAAGTCTATGCTTAGTACAGTACTGGGCACATAGTAGGTGCTTAATAAAGGTTTGCTGATTGACTTATTTGACTTTTGTCAGAGTGAGTTCTTCCTTACCGAGAATGAATAACATCCAAAGATTACCACAGGATCATGTTTTATCTCTACTATAAAAAGTTGTGTGTTGTTCATCTGCAAGTGAGACATAGTCATATGAAATAGACTCTAAGTTCTTTGAGGGCAGGGGCTGTTTTGTTTCTCTCTTTGTGTCCCCTAGTGCCTAGCATACTGGCTGGCACTTAGTAAACACACTGCTTACTAAATGTCCATGCACTCCCGAGACTACCTCATTTAGGAATGTCTTTACACACAAATGGCCAGTCTATACTTCAGCAGGACTCTCTTCAGGAGCCCTAAGTGCCAGAATCTTTGTTGATGACATCACCTGAAGACACCTGAAGCCCTAGGTATAGAAGAAACATTTCATAGAGCACTACATTCTTGTTATACAACACATTTTCACATAGAAAAATGGTATCATTTAATTTTTTTGTAGGGGAGAGTGAGGGGGGAAGGGAGAGGGAGAATATGAGGGAGGGAGGAAGAGGGAGAGGAAGAAAGAATATGAGGGAGGGAGGAAGGGAGAGAGAGAGAGAGAGAGGGAGAATATGAATTCTCAGGATAGCTCAAATGAATCCATTTAACACAATATGTTGCTGATTCTATGTGTGCATTTTACATTATGGGTTAAGAATTCTTTTGTGAAATAGCCTGAGATTTTAAGCACCATAATTCTATGAGAAGAAGTGTTTTCCTTTCCACACAAACAAGTTATAAATCAAATTTTGGAAATATTTTTAAAGATGGGGATTTCTTGAATCTCCAAAAGATAACATAGTAAACTGGATGAATGGGGAAAGAATTTATCTTCCTATTCTAATGACTTGTATAAATATCAGTGTTTTTGCCCAACTATTGACCCCAGGTAGGATGGTGACTTCAAATCCCTTCAAAATTCTGCACTGTTGAAATATTTCAAGTTCTGTGTTATATATGAATAAGATTCCTACTTCAGTAGAAGATAAAAATCTTTTTTAAAAAAATATTCAACCTGAAATTTTGTACTCCTGAATAACTGGTTACCTCTTTAAAAAGTAAATCCACAAAAATGCTGGAGACTCATGGTTAATACTCTCTTCAGAGATGAGGTAGAGGAGAAGAGAAATATTGGCAGGTTGGGATCTGTAGGGTCAGGATACATTACTAACATGTCCAGAATGTTTATTCTGGTGTTTCCTAAGACAAGGCATGGTGTCTGGGACAAAGTCTGGTTGGTGGGACAAATATGAAGACAGAAGATATCTGGGTGGTGGGGGGATTTCAGAATTTTAATAGAACAAAGTCATTTTCTGGAAGGATGAAGACAAGTAGGAGCTGATGGCTCTAAGCAGATGGCTGGTGATGGTTTGGGGACTAGATAGGCTGGGGGAAGCAGGTGAAAGGCTGAGGCACTTGGAAGAAGATAAAGCAGGCAGGAAAGTTTAAGATTATATGCATCTAGGAGTTCCCACACTGAAAATTTTATTTCTGTCTTGCAGAACAGACATAGACTGAGAATTATATTCCAAGCATTCCCTGAAACATTTCCATGTCCAGGAGATTCTGGATAGAATTCTTTTCTCATGTGGTTCTACTACAGTGCTTCCATATCCATAACCTGTTTTGTTTCATTCTCTGTCTTCGTTTCAACTGAGCACATTCTGCTAAGTAAGCCAAAAGAATATTAAAATGAGCTCCACATTTAACAGTCACTCACATTCTGTTGACTGAGATGAATACATTCACATTACAGTACTGCTTGGGGAAGGGACTGCTAAATTTGAATCCCAGATTCCACAGGGGAAATAGAATAGAGAAGATTCTGACCATACAAATTACACAATTTAAAACTTAATCTGAATAGAGGAACCATGTGTCTCTTTTTTTAAAATAGTTTTTGTGGCTTAAACTGTATCTATAAAAGTACTCTATTTATATCATTTACATTATTTTCCTGTTGCATACTTTTTACTCTTGCAAGACCATATCATTTGCATAAGAAATTAAAAAGTCCTATTTGATAGAGAGGAGTTTAAGGTCTTGCTTTTCCAGAGAAATAATGCTTTACAGTTTTTCTTTTAAACAAAATAAGCTCATCTTACCACCAGAGTGCAAAATCACTTCTACAACATGCACTGAAATTTAATCTTTTTTCCTATTGATGTGTCCTTAAAGCTTTAATAAAATGTTACTATTTTATATGCATGCAGACTGCCTCAAAATGGTGACCAACTCTGTCATTTTCAATTACGTTCATTAATAGTTTTATTTTACTGAGGCAGATAAAAAGAAGATTTTGTCAGAGAAAAATTGCCTATCATGTGAAAGAAAAACGTGGTTATGGGACAATGCTAATTGGCTTTTTAATACATTTCAAACGTTAACTCTTGTAGGAAACAATTTTTAAAAATAAAATGAGGGGATATAACTAAGCCTAAGCTACAACCTTATGTTGTTCAATTATGCTTTGGCATTCTAAAGATATAATGAAAGGCAAATGGCTTCCCCCCCCCACAAGATTCCATCCTAATTGTCTTTGAGCCTCATAAAGTATCACAAGATGTAGCTGTGATCCTTTAAGGGGTGATGGCTATGAACTTAATTCAAAGAGGTGTAGTTAACAAGTAGTTCTCTCTTAAAGACATCATCTTTTCTCCTAATTATTTTATTAATTAATTCAAGGTCTGTCTGATTGGAAGATTCTCTTGTATCTGCCTAGTTCCTTCATCTAAGCACTCTGTCTGCCTATCAGCTGAGGGTCTTTGACTTAAGATTTTATTGGGGCAAACTGGGATAGCTGAGCAAGGGACTGTTAAAATGAAATTTCAGAACATAAACAACAAAATTGAAGGATTCACATTCACACGAGTATTTTTTTTTAAACTTACATTTGCACATTTAAGTTTGGCACAATGTGAGCCCAAGGTGTAGGTAAGCATATGGTATAATCGTAACTTTACACCTATTCTGAACAAATGTCTATTTTAAAAATATTACATTTGAGTATAAAAGCTATACTATAAATCATTACATAGTAAATTCAATACTCTGAAAAAATACCACCCTGGAAAACCGCATCAGAATTTCAAGTTTGCAATATATGCAGAAAGGTAACAGCAAACTCGTAATTTAATATGGCATTCATCACTTGGAATGCTGTGCATGTTGCATTGTAGAAGGTGCATCAGCACCTTCAGAAATCAATTTCTCGAGGCTGATTCACTTTGAGGTTCACAAAGAAATAGTTTTATTTTCTATTAATAATTCCACGTCTACTTTCCCCATCACTGACAAGATGAATGCTGAGCTCAAAGGAAACTCTGCCAGATAAGAGATCCAATAAAGGCACTAATATTTCCATATTCCAAACTCCAGATGCTTCAGTTTCAGGAAAGAAAACTATCTTTAAGTGGTTATATTAGTTACCTAAACCTTGTTTCACACCTTGTTTTCTAAAAGCTCCTCTGATGATCTGTGAGAACTCCTCCCTTCACGTCTTTGAAGTAAATATTTTTATACTACAGTACAGTTTATCTGCAACAAAAGTGGGGCTACCAACTGAAGGAACTTCATTTAAAAAAATATCAAGAGTACTAGGTATCCTCAACTTTGAAGCATCTACATTGCTAAGTCAAACTGACATTTATGTGGTCGTCATCTGCCTCTTGCCATTCTCCTGAATAACGTAGTTGTTAATTGTGTATATGTGTATGTATATTTATGTATGTGATAATGAATAATGTCAAAATATAGCCTATGTAATAAAAAAACACAGAAGAGATTCTGGTATGCAGTTCTTTGAATAATCTCTTTAAATAAACCACCCTGTCTTCATAAAAATTTATGATTTGTTTCCTCACAAGGAGGATTTCAAGCAAAATTCTGCAATCCCCAAATGCAGATCTTATATTACATTTACAATCATTTTTTTCATTTTCTTATCTGGAACTAAAAAAACCAAAACAAAACAATCTAACATCTTGTCACAGCAAAGGGATAATGAAATGGAAGGGGGATAACTGGTTTTAGTAACTTTAGGATCAATGTTTATTGCATGGAAAAAAATTAGTCCTACTTAAAGATGACCAAAATGAAAATCATCTGAAATGAAATCTCCATGGATAATCTGGGTTTCCACATATTTTCCATGAAAAACTGAAAATTCTTTTAGAAAGTTTGTATGTGAAAAAAATTAAGTCACCTTTAACCTAAAAACACTTAAGCAGTGTGGTTGTGTCCTACTGGATAGGTGTAAGCATCTCTTTAGGCACTTCACTGGTTCATCAACACAACACAAAGTAAAGCTATAAACACAGAAAATTTTGTGCTCTCTGAAGATAGTCTAGTCAAGCAACAAAAACCAAATGCTAAAAGATGACTTTTTTGGCAGCTAACTTCCCCCCACTTGGATATTCTCCGTTGTCTAAAGAGCTTTTTTCTGGGGAAGGGGATGCTTTGGCATTTAAAGAGCAGATTGTTCAACTCCAGTAAAGTAAAACAGAAAAGTTAAGCCTTGTGCAATAAAGAAATTTGACTAAAAATTTCTTTATGGCTATACTTAGAAGGACACTTTTGCAGTGACATTATAATAGGGGGAAAGTTGGTGGTTTCAATTAAAAAAAATATTGCACTTTCTTTTTTGTTCACTCACATTAATGCATAGAAACACAATTTTTACCTTTGAATAAACTGTTCAACTTATTAAATGAATGAAAATTATGGGAAATAATTCCTAAAGACCTAACAGGAAAATATATTAGCCTTCCTTTGCTTTTCAAAATAGAGAAAAGCAGTATGAGAAAGGAAAAATGTGCAAAGAAAAAAATTTTTGGTCAGTCTTGTGTGTATGAAAGTTTACAGGTGCCCACTAAGTGCACTGTAAGCAGCACTGTAAGCAAGCACTCTTGCCTTCAGAAGACTGAGGGTCACTGTCAGTGATAGAAAGGATTGTGCATAATTCCATTTTAATATGTACATCTGAAATGGAGAACTAAAACTTCTGTTGCACAAAAGAAAGGAAAATGGCTGAATTTGGCATTTCAGTAGCATGCTAGAGAATTCATCATGATTAATTTCACATTAAACTGTGGACAATGGTTGCATCACATTTCACGATATCGCCAATAGCTGTAGAAAAACCAGTGCCTGACAAATAATCTCCTGGAGACAAAGGAGCACCCAGCGAGCAGCAGCTCGGCTCCCTAGCGCATGCTTTTCCTCTGCTAGCCTTAGGACACAGCATTAGGATCTGAGAATGGCCAGATGGGGACATTCCTAGCTGGATTCATTCCAATAACCTGAACAATGATGGCTTCAACAGAACATAAGCGCTTCTCCTATACTCGAAGAAAACAAAAACACAACACACACACACACCTCAAAGCACTGAAGTTAAGCTTTAACAAAGCAGGTTCATGATTTGTAACCATTATCAAAAAAAAAATCCAACTAGAAACAATGTGAAGTAGCGCTCCTCAGTGTTATGTTTGCTATCGTTAGTAATGTTAAGCATCAAGAAAAATAAAACACATCATTGCACATGACAGCCGCAAAACAAAAAACACGGCTAAACTTGGACACTAGAGAATTGAATCATTTTTTGATGCTACATCACAAGCAGCTTCTGGTGCGTATCTTCTGTGAAAAGGTCTTTCACACATCCATGACGTGGCGCTTTCTCTGCAATGATGCTTCAGGTCAAGTGACGAGTTATAGCACGAAGAGCATACAGAAGTTCAGCTTGCATGCGGGCTTCCATTAAGAGCAGATTTACATGAACCTAAAGAGGAAAGCATGTTTTTTTCTTCTGTTAGTAACATGTCAAGCAATTTTGCATTCATTTCCCATAAATCTGATTTTTTATTATTAATAGAAAGATGTTCCCTAAACATGTAAACACAAGTATTTGTATATTTTCAAATTTTAAAGTGGAAACCAATTTATTTATATAAAGATATACCTCTCTCAGAAGAGTCACATTAGTCTTGCCTAAATACAGTGAAACATAAAAGGTTTATTAAAAAAACTCAAATGAATTATTGATGGATTCCAAAAGCTTATTGCTCATAATAACATCAAACTACTAACACTTCAGTTAAAAACAATAAACTAAATGATAAAACTCAATTAAAGATAGTGCTGAATTATTAAGGCTTTAAGTATTTGGTTTTGATTAGTCAGAGAAAGAGCAGAATTAATTTTCACTTGAATAGAGCGTTCTTTATGTTACTTTTCTCAATTATAAGGCTATAATCTTAATGGTTTTATCAGCCCCATATCATTTCAGAATTTGGGTTGAACCAATTTAAGTAAGAGCTGCTGCTGATTACAGATAGCTTTGTCTACTGGCAAATGGACCATATTTACATACACAAAGTGATACTTCTAATTTTATGTAATTAATTTACATAAAATATTTTTCCCCACAATTCATTTTTACAATAAACCATATAATTTCCTATTCTTACTAATGTACTGAGTTGCAGGAACAGGTTTTCTTTTTGGATTTGAACTTTTCATTGTGTACTTCCTTAGAAATACCTGATTTTTTGCCACACACCACTCCACATTTCTCTGAAAGTTCAAGACAGGTATTTATCTAAGGCTGCTAATGAGAGTCTAGGACTTCCTTTAGTCATGGTTATATGCAAGAATTCTTAGAGTAGGTTTTTAGTAAGTGCTTAAGTCTTTTATAGCAGTTGTCATATATTAAAATGAAAATTCTTTGAATCTAAAAGTGCTAAAAACAAACAAAAGGTTTCATGTAACTAAAATAAATGACTATATTCTTTAAAATATTTTTTACATTATAATTCTTATTTATTCTGACTGGTCTTCTTAATCACTCCAAATCAATGAGTTCTAACTGTATTAAAATCATTTTCTTTGCTAGCAAAAGGATGTTTATCTAACTAAGAGGTAATGCTCTGAGATCCAGTTCTGGGAGCCAAGAGGGCAGAAGGAAGCCAGAAGTTGCCTGAGGCTCTCCCAAATTTTCCTCAGAAAAAAGTTAAACTAAGACGCTAAACAGATTCTGGAGCTGCAGAACCTACAAAAAGACAGAGTGAAACAATCTTCTGGCTTAAGATAATCTAGAAGGTCCTTTAGGAAAGGTCTGTCTCACCTAGGTAAAAAGGGAGTGTAGCTTAAGTGCAGATGGTGTCTGGGCAAGACAGCAAAAAGCTCTTAGTCACAGGACAGATCAGCAGCTGAAGACCCTTGGTCCTAGCCCAGCAAGCTAGTGACACAGCAGGCCAGTTGTGAGACCTCCAGTTTCAACACAGAAGGAAATCTGTCAACTGGGGTATCCACTGCCCAAAAGGCACAACTAGACTGAGCCACTCCAGTGCAGTGAGCAAGCTGTAAGCTGCTGAGACCTCAGAGCAGAAAGCCAGTGACTGGGCCCCTGGCCTCTAGCAAAAGAAGCTTGGGACAATGCATGCTATATCCCAGGAGCAGAGCTCAACTTTAAAAGGCACAAAATAGGCTAAAAATATGAATAAAAACAGAAAAGCACCCTCACTATAGAAAATTACTTTAACGACAGGGAAGACCAAAACATGAACTGAGAGGAGTACAACAATGTCAAAATACCTACATATGAAGCCTTACGGGGGAAGAAGAATTGGTCTCAAGACCAAAAAGCCCTCTTGGTAGAGCTCAAAAAGGTTTTTATAAACCAAATAAGAGAGGTCCAAGAAAAACTGGGGAAAGAAATGAGTTATGCAAGAGAGACTCAATGGCTTGAGAAAAGAAAATAACACCTTAAAAATACAATTGGAGGCAGCTAGGTGGCACAGTGGATAGAGCACCGGTCCTGGAGTCAGGAGTACCCTGAGTTCAGATCCAGTTCTCAGACACTTAACACTTACTAGCTGGGTGATCCTGGGCAAGTCACTTAACCCCAGTTGCCTCACTAAAAAAAAAATACAATTGGACAAATGGAAAAGGAGGTGCAAAAAGCTGACTGGGGAAATAATTCCTTAAGAATCAGAATTGGACAACAGGAAGAAGCAAAAGCAGAATCAAAGAATATAAAAGTAGAAGAAACTATAAAATACCTCTCAGAAAAATAACAGACCTGGAAAATAGATCCAGGAGGGGCAATTTTAAGAATAATTGGACTGAGGGCCATGATCAAAAAAAGAGCCTGGACAACATATTTCATGACATTATCAAGGAGAATTGCCCCCAGTGTCTTAGAATCAGAGGGAAAAAAAATGAATGAAAAAAATCCACTGATCACCTCCTGAAATGACCCTAAAGGAAAACTCCAAGGAATATCATGGCCAAAATTCCAGAATTATCAGATAAAGGAGAAAATATTGCAGGCAGCCAAAAAGAACCATTAACATATCAAGGAGCAACAATTAGGATCACACAGGACCTGGCAGCTTCAACATTAATGGATCAGAGGACTTAAAATATGATATTCTGGAGGGCAAAAAAACCCTTAGATTACAACCAAGAATGTACTACCCAGAAAAATTTAGCATAATCTTTCAGAGGAAATGATGGACCATTCAATTAAATAGGGGCATTAAAACCTTCCTAATGAAAAGCTCAGAACTGAACAGAAAATTAAGTCTACAAATACAAGACTCAAGAGAAGCATAAAAAGGTAAAATATGGGGAAAAAAAGAGGTAATGCTCTTATCTAAAAACACATTTAGCCCAGAAAAGGTATATTATACAAAAGGATAAAGTATGAAATGCTAGATCAGCTACCAATACCAAGCATTATCACAGAGAAATTCTCATATGTGGCACTGCTTCTTAATTTTTCTGGCTTCCTTTAAGCCTCAGCTCACATCTCACCATTTGGAGAAGACCTTTTCTGGTTCCCCTAGTTTTACCCTCACAGATTACCTTCCAATTACTTCATATAGTTCTTGTATATATCTAATTACATTAGAATGATAGCTCTCTGAGGGCAAGGAACTGTTTTGTTTCTTTCTTTGTAGCCCAGTACTTTAAACAGAACCTAGCTTCTAATAAACAATAAATGCTAGCTTAAGAACCCTCAGACCCAGGATATATTTAATAACTAATTATTCTATTAGGACCAAGGTTTTCCCACTTTCCTACTTCCTTATCCAGAAACCAATCAATGTGGGAAATTTAAAGATTTACCCAGGTCAAGATCTAAAAAGACAGTAAAAGACATTTTGTTTGGGCTAATGGTTATATTCTTGTTCACTGTGTTTGCTCTGACAGGTCTGGGAAATGTGGAACCCTTCTTTGTCTTAACAAAAACTGATGTCTCTTTGACCAAGATTTGGATGACAAAGGTCACATACCCCAAAATATTCATTTTAATATAGTCCACCCTCCATTGTGCTAACCAATCAGAGTTGATTGCCACCTCTCAGGAACTCTTCAAAGGACATATAAACTGTGAACCCACTGCCATTAGGGGCCTTTTGACTAAAAGGGATTTCCAAATGACCACCATGAACACCGTTTTGTTAAGATACCAGAATTTTTAATGAAATGATTAAATTATCCAGAAACCCTATCTCCCAGAATTTTTTAATCATTACAGATAATACTCCTGATATTTTGGTATCAATTAAATTATTCTATTTATAGCCAAACGATTTCCCTCACTAATGTATAATTTAAAAGCATAATGGAAATCAAAGCTAGAATATGATTCCTTTTACAAACAGTTTCTTTCAGGACCATATTTCTTTCATTAAGTGCATTTTATCTATGTTTTAGGATGAACTTAGCCAAAAGTAACTATAATCAGAACTGGTTTACCTCAGATCCAATGAATTGTGTCTAGTGGCTAGACAGTTAATGGAATACCTAAAGTGGAGATGCTAGAGTGGAAAGTTATTGACACTCACTGAACAAAATATCTTACTAGCTTTAATTTTGTTAGAAATGTTGGTTTCTTCAGATGTCTATTTTGAAGACTGTACTTCAGGGAAAACTTCCTAAAGCAATTTTAATTTTACTTTTTGTGCATCCACATGTGGCAGAAAATATCATCAAGAAGCTAAATAGTGAATCAGATACAATTAGAATTTAGTAGGCAATAATCTTACAAAACTTTTCTCTTTACATGTGTAGAGTTTTATTTGTCTTTTCAAAAAAAGAAAAAAAGAAAATTAAATCCATTTCCTTTACTGAAATGGCTAACTCCTATTACCATTTTCACATGCCATCTTTTTTTTTTCAAATCTTGTATAGTACACAGATCTATCATTCACTTAATCTTCCTGAGCCTCAGTCTTCTCATCTGTAAAATAAAGTTAGACTAGATGGTCTTTGAGGTTGCTTCTAACTCTAGACCTAGGATCTTAAGATCTGGCATGATAGATTTTCTTACAAACCCTTACCTTTTCTGAATGTTTGAACTGACGCCAATAACTATCATACATGCGCTTGGTAGTTCTCTCAGGATAGCAGGTCACTGTCTTAATGTAAACCTTCAGGCTTCGTTCAAGTAGCTGATTAACTTCTCCATAATCATAATCATCATACCTAAGCACAAAAGCAACAAAACAGCTTTATGACACAATTCTCTATTAATAATTAATTGCCTAAAGTTTCTAGAAGTTCCATTCATTTGTCTTTATTTCTCTTAGACAGAGCTTACAAGGCTCTCATAGTTATTTTTAAATAGTGTTTATTTATTTATTTATTTATTTTTTGGTGAGGCAGTTGAGGTTAAGTGACTTGCCCAGGGTCACACAGCTAGTAAGTATCAAGTGTCTGAGGCCGGATTTGAACTCAGGTCCTCCTGAATCCAGGGCCAGTGCTTTACCCACTGCACCACCTAGTTGCCCAAGAAAAGCATTTATTAAGAACCTACTATGTGCCAGGCACTGTGCTAAGTGTTTTACACATATCATCTCATTTGATCTTCACAACAATTCTGTGAGGTTAGGTGCTATTATCATCCCATTTTACAGTTGAGGAAACTGAAACAGACAATAGTTAAGTGACTAGCTCACAGTCATAGAGCTAGTTAAGTGTCTGCAGCAGGATTAGAATTCATGTTTTCCTGATACCACATCCAGTACCCTATTCATTGCACAATCTAAGAGCACTCTAACAATTTACTACCTAAGTGACAATGAATGGGCAATTAAGCCATTTAATTTTTCTGGCACTCTGTGCCTCATTTATAAAATGAAATGGTTGGATTAGTTCATCTCTATTATTCCTTCCAGAGATAACATTATTACAATTCTACTTTTTCTGCAAAGGAAATGTATTTTCTTTCTACATTTTAATCTGACAGATACTCAGATTTTTTAGTTAGAAATCTTCTAGAATTTAGATTTTAGTTTAGAAATCTACTATTTATTATAGAAAATAACTTCTGGGACAGCTAGGTGGCACAGTGGATAGAGCACCAGCTGTGGAGTCAGGAGTACCTGAGTTCAAATCCGGCCTCAGACGATTGATACTTACTAGCTGTGTGACCCTGGGTAAGTCACTTAACCCCAATTGCCTCACCAAAAAAAAAAAAAAAAAAGAAAAGAAAAGAAAAGAAAAAGAAAAAGAAAGAAAGAAAATAACTTCCAACCATTTGAATTTTTTTTTTCTGGTGAGGCAATTGGGGTTAAGTGACTTGCCCAGGGTCACACAGCTAGTAAATGTCAAGTGTCTGAGGCCAGATTTGAACTCAGGTCTATCCACTGTGCCACCTAGCTGCCCCACCAACCATTTGATTTCTAATTCCATTCTCAAAAATTTTTGGAAAAGTTAAGAAAAGCCACAACATGATTTATGGAGTGCCAACACATTATATATGTTGCTGACTGGAATGAACTACATTTCTCCATAAAATACTTCAAAGCCCAGCTGACAAATCATATTGTCCAGGAGTTTCCCTGATCAATAGTTTTCAACACTTATCAGTTCATTGCTTTGAAGTCTCCTTAGCACTTGGTACTAAATTAATTTGTTCCTATGGATAGAGTCTATAAGCTATAAGCTCTGAGAGTAGGGAATGTCTCTTCTACCTCTTTTATAATCTCTCAAATAGGATATAGTTGACAATGTTCAATAAGCACTGGGTGTCACTAATAGATTCATTCTTCCAGGAAGTTTTTCCAAATTTCATCCATTCCCTTCCAATAGAACAAAAATTATGGATCCATTTTCTCCCCACAGCATACTTAAAATACTTCCTTTATGTATATATCTACATTAAAATACAAACATTTATTTGAAATAGAAAATCTATCTTACATTTTCAGCATTAAGTTGCTATTGTCAGGAACCCATAAATAAACATTTTGACAGAAATTTACTCTTTATGTCTGAATATTAAATCACATATTTGTAAAACTAATTTCAAACGCATTTGCCATCATTCACCTACCTGATTCCAAACATACAATGAACATAGTTAAATAAAGCTCTTCGCAGCATGGTTGTATCCACATCCTCATGTGTGGCCATAGTATTGTAAGTGAGATTGTAGACCATCCTGAACTTTTCATCAAGAAGATGACCAATATCAGAGTAAAGCCTGTTAACCAGGGAGAACCCATGATTTTCCCAGGTATAGTCCTAAAAGAATTAAAAGCTCAGATTAAAAATTTATGCAGTTTCCATATTATGTTTCCTCGCAAGTAGCAATAATTTAGTCAGTTTCTTAAAACCAACAAATGAGATAATTTAGTTTTACTCTCTAAGTTTCACCATTAGTGTATTTTCTGATCCATTGGGACCATCTAATAAGTTCCCTGCACTAGTCCTGGTCCCAACTTGTATTCTCTGGGCCTTCCTTAGCCAGACTAGCACCACGGTTATAAATATTTGGTTCATGGGGTACTTATTGAGTCTACACCTAACTGCATGTATTACAGTAGACTAAAATGTTTTCTTTCTTCCTCTCCCACTACCCTAGGAGAGGGACATACATTTATTTAAAATACCTTTTTATTGTATACATGGGCAATGTCATTTCTTTCAATGATCACAAATGCCTTGAATATTTGCAAATTCTACTTGTTGGCACTATCTCATTTATGTTTTATCCATAAAGGTATAAATAAGCAAAGATACAAAAAGGTTTACTTTCCATTAGGTTCCTAGCAAAGGAAATAACAAGTCAAATGCTATGCTTTGGTACTTGAAAGCAGCCTAGCCCAAGACTATACTAAAAGAAATAAAGAATGGGACTTATATGATATGCCCAACTGTCATTGTTGGTACTTAATAAATTCTTATTGAGTAGGAATATTTATTTAATTTACTTAATTCTGTTATATTTCAATTTATTTTCCAACATTAATTAAAACAGTTAAAACCACAGTATTCTGATTTACTCTAAATATACCTGAGCTCGGAATGTTGGCAAATGCTCTTCTCCTCGTCTAGCAAAGTCTTTGTATCCAAAACCAGGGTCTTCAATATATCTGGAGACATCAGATGTTGAAACTATATCGTCATCAAAAGCTGAGGACAATAATAACATAGAGTATTAAAAGAACTGAAAATAGCCAAGACCTGAACTCCATTTTCCTCACTTCAACCTTTTAATGTCATTTCAGAGATTGAGCTCCTGACTTCAGTACTTAAATTTATAGGAAACATCTACCGTTAAGAATTTCTGGGTTCAGTTTCCCTAATAAATGCCACAATATTTAACAACCACGTATCTAGACCAAAGATATTAACTTAATTGAAAAGTTGAAATAAGAAAGGTTACAGGCAAACCTACTGATGGGGAAAAGAAGACAATTATCTTTTAAAGGAAAATACATCCGTTTATAAGGCACACATGTCTCATTTATACTTATTCTGCTTGGTCACAGAACATTCAGTTAAACTTGAGTAAAGTCTCTAAGAAAAAGCTGGATAGCTACTTGTCAGGGTATTTGAAAGAGGTCCTATTCTTCAGGTAGAACTTGGATTAGATGACCTCTGAGTACCTTCGAACAAAGATTCTTTGGACTAATTAGATAATGAAAGACCGTCTTTAGATGTAGGTTTGGGGGGTTTTTCCCCCTCACTTCCAAATATTCTAGGAAATGAGAGTAGACTGCTCTAACCAAAAGAAAACTTGGGGATGGGGGTAGGGGAGAGTCCCTTTAGGCACAAGTAATATATTTTTTAATTAAACACATATATGGGCCTATTGTGAATTCCTGGTGAGGAAACTCCTTTTACCAACGCAGATTATCTGTCCTGCATGTTATAGTTGGACACAGAGATTATAAGATTTGTCCAGCGTCCAGTCTCTAAACACTAAAAGAAGAATTAGCTGCACTACTTAGGTATCAATAGGATACCAAAAAGACGAAATTTATTATTAATAGGCTGTTGTTGTTCAGCTGTGTCTGACTCTTTGTGATGCCATTTGGGGTTTTCTTGGCAAAGATGATGGAGTGGTTTACTTCTAAAAGCTAAATGGTGATACTTTAAGACGATTTTAGTTTCTTAAAAGTCTCAGATTCTTCATCAATTGCATACTATTAAAACTATGAACTTCAATTTATATTAGATTTTATTGTGTTGCTAGATATTTTCATAAATATATCTTACTAATTTTGTTTCCCATTTGCTCCCATCCTCCAATAAAGTACAGAGAGATAATCACTCTTTGAGTGATTAATGTTATTCTTCAGGGTGATGAACTTTGCCTTCCTCAAAATGGGGAAATATTCTGACATTTTGACAGTTTCTGTGGAACTCTAAATTCTTATGCATATATCATTTTAAATCAGGCCATGCTTTCACGATCAAAAATATCACAAGTAACTAATACCAAGATCTCTTATTGTTAACAACTTTCAAAGAAAGATGACATAATGAGGAGGATGATAGAGTACATGATAACTTTAATAACACTTGTTCTATTAGGATTATAGGAATAACATTCCAATGTACTCTCTCTTAAAGTCTATTATTATTCTTTTCTTGACCTATTTGGTTATATAATAATGGAAACTAAACCAGAAGTATAAAAATGTAGCTTATAAAGAATTCGAGGCAGATCTAGAATGGGACATAGAACAAAAGCATTTCATTTGTTATGTTGTTTTATCTTGTTAAATAAGGGTTTGCATAAGATTTTCTCTCTTGTATTCATTCAATTATGTTTTATTTATGGATATTAAGTTTATAATTGTTTAAACATATTAATTATAGCTTAAACATAGCGATACTATGGCTAATATAACAACTAGAACTTCTTGAAAGACACAAACTGAAATCATACAAAAAGAACTAAGTATTTACAATATACCCAATATATGTTTTTTAGTTCAACTGCCATCTTTTACATTATTCAGTTCCCTATACAGGGACTGCCTTTGACCTTGATGTTAGTTTGTGGCTACCTTCAATAGGCATTTTAAAAATATTTTATTGATGTGTTTCTGGTTTTGCATCACAAACATTTGGATTACCCCTACTCCTTGAGGTACTTTATAACAAAGTAAAACAATTAAGCAAAACTAACAATAAATTAACCTCATCTGAAAATGCATTTAACATTCTGCATGTGCAGTATCCCCAACCTCTATATTTAAAAAATTACTAAATAGAAATCTATTTTTTGCTTTCTTCCATCTTCACATACCAAAGGAAAAGAGAGAAAAGAACAACCAATTCTTTGTAACAAATATGCAGTCAAGAAAACAAATTCCCCCACTGGATGTAGGTTGTGAGCTTCTTGAAGGCAGGGACTGTGTTTTACTTTTCTTTGTTTTGCCAGTACAGTGACTGGTAAATAGGAAGTACTTTATAATACTTATTAACTGACTATTAAAAAAAAATAAGGTATCTCATTTTGCACCCTAAGTCTGTCACCTCACTGTCAGGAAGCAATATTTCATAATTGATCCTTTGAAACTGGGGATGATGAATGTATTGATCATAGTTCTTAGAACTTTCAAAGTTGTTTATTTTTACAGAGTTAGCTGTTTTTATATAAATGATTCTCCTGCTTCTGCTCATGTCATTCTTCATGTTTATAAAGCCCTCAAAATTGTTCATTTTTTATAAATATTATCTTCTAAATTTTTCTTATGGTTCCAATCACCTCATTCTGCATTAGTTCATACAAATCTTTCTGTGTCTTTTTAAAATCATCTATTTATTTCTTTTTTTCTAATAAAAGCAATTTATTATTTTCCAGCTACATGCAGAGATAGCTCTCAGCACCTGTTTACCTAAGATTTTCAATTTTAAATCTTTCCCCCTCCCTCCACTCCCCCCCCTACCCCAGACAGCAGGCAATGCGATATAGGTTTTATATATATATATATATGTATATGTATATAAAATTTTTTAATTTCTTATAGCACAATAGTATTCCATCTCATTCATATACCACAATTTATTTAACCATCCATCAGTTGATAGGCATTCCCTTAGTTTCCAATTTTTTGCCACCACAAAAAAGTTGCTATAAATATTTTTGGTCATAAAGAACCTTTTCCTATTTTTTAAAATCTCTTTTGGGTGGAAGTACAGCAATCATAGTAAAGATAAGTCAAAGAGCATGCAATGTTTAGGAACTTTTTGTGTATAATTCCAATTTCTTTTCAAGATGGCTGAACTCATTCACAGGTCTACCAAGAGAATACTGATGTATGTGCCTGTTTTCCCAAATACTCTCCAAAATGGAGAATTTTCCTCTTTTTTTTTTTTTTAAACAAAATCATCTTTGGGAATCTGGGTGGTGCAGTGGATAAAGCGCCTGCCCTGGATTCAGGAGGACCTGAGTTCAAGTCCTGCCTCAGACACTTGACACTTTCTAGCTGTGTGATACCAGGCAAGTCATTTAACCCTGTTTGCTGCAGTTCCTCATCTGTAAAATGAGCTGGAAAGAGAAATGGCAAACCACTTTACTATCTTCTTTGGGTATTTTATATGTATTTTAGAATATTCATTTAATTTAAGCTGATGATTTTATTTGTTCTTCATTGTTGCTGCTTGATTTGATTTTCTTTTTTTGTTTGTTTTGTTTTTTGTTTTTGTTTTTAGTGAGGCAATTGGGGTTAAGTGACTTGCCCAGGGTCACACAGCTAGTAAGTGTTAAGTGTCTGAGGCCGGATTTGAACTCAGGAACTCCTGACTCCAGGGCCGGTGCTCTATCTGCTGCGCCATCTAGCTGCCCCTTGATTTGGTTTTCTATCTTCTTTTTAACCAAATTAGCTAATAGCTTATTTTATTATTTTTCTAACTCCCATTTGTATAAATTCATTTTTTTTCTGTTAATCTCTTCTTTGATGGTCAAGATTTCTATTTTGGTGTTTATTTATTTTGTGGGGCAATGGGGGTTAAGTGACTTGCTCAGGGTCACACAGCTAGTAAGTGTCAAGTGTCTGAGGCCGGATTTGAACTCAGGTCCTCCTGAATCCAGGGCTGGTGCTTTATCCACTGTGCCACCCAGCTGCCCCCTAATTTTGTTGTTGTTAATATAAGTCTTTAAAGATATAACATTTCCCCTTAAGGACTATTTTGGCTGCATCCCCCAAATTTCTTTATATTGTCTCAACTATTGTCATTATCTTCACATATTTGTTTTTGTCTTTGTTTTTTTTTTGTTTTGATGAGGCAATTGGGGTTAAGTGACTTGCCCAGGGTCACACAGCTCATAAGTGTCAAGTATCTGATGCCAGATTTGAGCTCAGGTCCTCCTGAATCCAGGGCCGGTGCTTTATTCACTGTGCCACCTAGCTGTTCCTTATTGTCATTATCTTCAATGGAACAATTAGTAGTTTCTATTTGTTCTTTGACCTGCCAATTCTTTAGGTTTGTTACTTAAGCCTCCAATTATTTCTATCATGGAAAAACATCTATTCATCTCCTTACCATTTGTCATTTGGGGAATGATTCTTATTCTTATAAATTTTAATCATTTCTTTATATATCTTGGAAATTTTTGTCAAAGAAATCTGTTACAAAGACTTTCTCCAATTGTTTCCCCTTTAATCTTAGCTTTATTAGGTGTGCAAAAACTCTTTATAATGTAAAGAAGTTATCCAAGTTATCTTTTATTTGTTTGGTCATGAACTTTTTTTTTTCATCCATAGATCTATTAGGTAATTTTTTTCCACATTTCCTTTTCTATCAAGGTCACATATCCATTTTCTCTGGCTGTCCATCATCCCTGGAATGTTCTCTTTTTTCATCTCTGCCTACTACCTTCCCTGACTTCCTTTAAATCCTTACAAAAATTTCATTTTATACCTTAAACATATGGGAAAGGAAGCCTTTCTCAACTTCTCTTGATACTAATCACTTCCCTCTTTTAATCATTTCCTGTTTATCTTGTATATCTTATTTGTACATATTTATTTGCTTTCTCTCTCTTCCAACAGATTGTGAGCTATCTGTAGGCAAGCATTGTCTTTTGTCTCTTTATATATTCAGTGTTTAGTAGTAAAAAGACTATTTTTAAAATTTTTGTCAGTAGCCCTTTACTTAATACTATTTTTATGGCATTATGGTCAGTAAAGTACAGGTATATTTTTACTTTTCTGCATTTGTTTGTGAGGTTTTTATGTCTTAAAAATGAATCATTTTTGTACAAGTGCAATGCATAGGGGGCAGCTTGGTGGCACAGTGGATAAAGCAGCTGCCCTGGATTCAGGAGGACCTGGATTCAAATCCAGCCTCAGACAATTGACATGTACTATCTGTGTGACCCTGGGCAAGTCACTTAACCCTCATTGCCCTGCCCCACCAAAACACAACAACAACAACAACAAAAACAACCAAGTGCAATGCATAGCTGACAAATCATGTATACTTCTTTGTATTTTGATTCAAGTATCTCCAGAGATCTAGCATATCAAATTTCCACTTTAAAAAATAGGAAATTTAGTCAAATGGCCAATTTCAAAAATGCATTTAATTTTTTATGTTATTTTTTTGTATCTATAAATTTAGCCATTAAATCACTGGAGCATGGGATAGTTTTTAAAAAGTATAAGACAAACAAAAACCTAAATTTTTTCCTGGAATTTTTACACAAAACATTTTCCTAAAAACCAAATCATCTTCTGCTAGAAATGGAAAAGCTTTTTGGCTAGGTCCCAGAAACTGTTTATCAAGATTCTTTGGGGCATCATTCTCAAACTAAACAAATCCTCAATGGATCAATCTATTATTCCTATAATTTAAAAAGGAACAAACGGATTCTACAGAGACTAAAGTTTATATGATTTATTATATGTGAAACCACATTACTCCTCTATTCAATAAACTCTAGTGGCTCCCTTTCACCTCCAGGATCAAATATCCAATCCTCCAACCATGCTGCTCCTACTTTAATTCAATAAACTCCAGTGGTTCCATATTAGCTTCAGGATCAAGTATTAAGTCCTCTTTGTGGCACTTAAAGCTCTTCCTGCCTTTCCAGTCTTATACTTTCACCTCGACAATGCAGATGCACCAGTCTCCTCAGTTGTCCTTACAAATGATGCTCATCCCCCAGTCCCATGTGTTTGCACCAGCTGCAGTCCAGTCCTACACTGCCCTTGTCTCCTGGGACTTCTAGCTTCCCTGACTTTCTCAGTCTCAGCTCACAATCTGCCTTCTGAAGGACATCTCCCTCTTCCTTGTTCTTGCCATTTACACTGGATATAGATCTTAGATGCTCATGGCTATCTGCATGTTGTCTCCTCATTAGAACATGAGCTCTTTGAAGCCAAACATAGAAGTTCTTAATAAATACTTATCGACTGACTGACTTCATCACAAAGTCAATTTATATGGTTCAATATTCTTGTCAGACTCATAGGAAGAAGTCGAAATTCCTTCTCTATATTGTGGCACTGCAGCTGTTGAAGTATAAGGGGATGGAGCTAGACCAAACAAAAGAACTTCATCTCAGACATAAAGACAAAGATGTTTTAATTCCCCAAATTATGAAGGTAGCCAAGGAGAATCACTTCTGATAAAGTACAGCATCATACCAAATGCTTCAGGCCATCTGTCTTTCTTATAATGTCTAAATGTCATTTAAAATTCAACATTGGGGGCAGCTAGGTGGTGCAGCGGATAGAGCACTGGTCCTGGAGTCAGGAGGACCTGAGTTCAAACCCAGCCTCAGACACTGGACATTTACTAGCTGTGTGAACCTGGGGAAGTCACTTAACCCCAATTGCCTCAACAACAATAACAACAACAACAACAAAAACAAACAAAAAATTCAATATTGAATAATTTCCTTAACTGCCTACTATGAAACCATAGCTTTTTATGAAAAATAGAGGACTTGAAAATGACAGAAATAGAAGAATATAGAAAAACTGGAATTTATACTAAAAAAAAGGTTGCAGAAGCTTACTACCAATATGCAAAAAAAGTTAATGCTGAAGAAGTTTTATTTCAATTATAATGACAAGGGCATAAGGAAAGGAACCAGTATCTTTGCTTTGCCCCTTAATATCACTGAACTGTTTATCTTGATTGAAAGAAAAGTCTTTTGTTAAAAAAAAAAAAGAAAAAAATCAGTACTGAAAAGTTTCCTTTGTATTCCAAAATCCCTTATAGCATTAAAAAAATCTCCAATAGGTTGTTTTATAAAGAAAGCCTGTTAGGATTCCCTTATAGTGTGAGAAGTTGATATTCTAAGATGAAAAGTTTGACCAAACCCCAGTACTTTTTGATGGATAGTCATGTAACTTCAGAAACTATTGTTAAAAACAAAAAAAACCCCAGCAGTGTGAATGAATTTCTACTTAAAATTTAATATCACACATGTATGGTTCCATATGTACACATATGCCTATATGACTCATACAACTCTATTAAGATTTCCTAAATCCATTTGGTTTATTATAATTTTTCTGCATGCAATAAAGAATCAGGAAAAATTAGGGAGATTCAATATTTGGAAAGCATCAAAATAATTGTTTAATGGGTCAATATGGCTAAACATTTTTTTTTACCTTGTGTCTACCTTTCTGATTATGGATTAGTCTACTTAACTAAACTGGTCCTCAGCCAACAATATATTTCTGGGCCTATAAGAATCAGCTTGAAGGAATCAGCTTAATAAATATTTTAAAAGGTCAGTGGAAAGCTTTATGGTGGGTATAAATAGGCCTCAACTTGTTATCAGTGAAGATTTTTGTGGAAAAAGTAATGCAAAAGGCATTGTTAAGACCTGAAAAGAGGCTATACCAGTTATCTAGTAAGAAAGAGGTAACGTAGGCAGGCTAATACTATATTGGTGGCTTAGAGATATTAAAAGAATCAGAAAAAGGTCTCAAGCATATTTAATATAATCTGTAAGGGCAAGACAGACAAAAATTGGGTCATAGGATGTGATCAACTTTAGTTAAAGGCATTTCCATATTGAATCCAAAATACTAAAATGTCCTTAAGTAAAATATTTAAGATATTTATGAAAATAAATATGGCAAATAATCTTAGGAGTTCTGGGGGTAGAGAACATAAATATAAGAGTAAATTGAAATCTCAGAAAAATCCATGTTTTAATTTTTTTTTCAGGGCAATGACGGTTAAGTGACTTGCCCAGGGCCACACAGCTAATAAGTGTCAAGTGTCTGAGGCCGGATTTGAATTCAGGTCCTCCTGAATCCAGGGCCAGTGCCTTATCCACTGTGCCATCTAGCTGCCCCTAAAAAAAATTTTAATGAAAGTTTTTAAAGCACCTATATGACAAGATGAAGGGGAATTACCTCTAGAAACAACAAAAAGACTTTCTTTCTTCTCCTTCTCAAAACGAGTAGTCATTTCTTCTTGGGAAGCTTCCTCATCTTCCCTATCTTCTTGAAGCCTCTTCATTCTTTCCATTAGGGCCTCTAGCTCACTTAGAGAATCCACAATCTATATTCAGAGAAGACAATTTTGAGAATTAGTACCATTAAAGACAATCAATCTAGTATGGCTCATTATGCTCCCCAAGTAGTAGTAGTAATACCCATCTGATTAGTTTATTGTTATCACCAAAGAAAATTATGTGGCTGATTCAAATATTTAAAAGTATATTATTTTTGTTTTGCAATTGAGTTCAAAAATAGAAAATCTCTAACAAATGTAGAAGCATTATTCCAAAGTGAGTGTGGACTACATTATATTCTATGTAAATATATGGGTGCCACAAATTTGCCACTTTCAATATTTGATGTTTATAAAGATAAACACCATCCAAAAAGTATTCTAAACTCTCTATTTGATTATATTGGTATCATGTGGACAAGAATACTCTCCCAGGCTCTGGCTAAAAGTCTCTGTGATTCAGGAAATAGCTGCATTTAAATTTTTCTTATGATTAGTGAAAAAGATCCATCTATATCTGCTATCAAGACTTGAAAAGGTATAATTTAGACAAAGTGGTAGTCAGGTATTAGCAATTTATAAGTAGTCATAAAATTGGGTTGAAAATGTTTCATATGTAAGGGGCTATTTGTAGAAGAATTTATAAATAAGAAAATTCTTTCATATTTGAAATTAATAGTCCAGAAAATGTAAGCAAAATAGCATGCAATTTCTAAAGCAAAAATAGCAAAAAAAACCTAGAATTTTTTTTTTAAACACTGACCCCAAAGTTGCTGCTGAGGGATGCATTTTCTATGTTGTTGTCATTGGCAAGATCACAGACACAGAAGTTGTTGACTGATATTAGTCTGAATCCATTGGAAGTATCTGGATCTCTCTCTGGATTAATGCCACTACCAAAAACAAAGCTAGCCAAGGCATGATAATGTGCCAACAGGACCACAGCATGTACTAGTTCAGGCAAAGACCAATTATTCTCTCCAGTTTTGACGAGTTTCTGAAATTAATATGAAAGGAAAAAAGCAAACATCTTAGTTTTATGAGGCCATTTTACAAATCAAGACAAAAATGCTTCAATTCCATTTATCCTCTTTTATTCTGAAAACCATAAAACAACCAAAAAATGTATGTTCATCAGTACATTAAAGATACTGATTCCTCCCCGCCCAAAGAAACACCTCAACAATATTCTTTTAGGGCTTCTTTTTGTTAATGACTCAAGTGGAACTTTTATCTTTGAAGTATTTTTCATGTAATCTCAGTTTTAAGTATTTTGTGGTTATTGAAATAAGTTTTAAAATGATACAACTGAATGGAACAAGCACTTACTATGTTCTAGGAACTTCTAAGGGATTCAAAGTCAAACATGAAAGTGCCTGCCATAAAGAAGTGAAGGGGGAAGAAAAGAGAGAGAAAGAGAGAGGGGGATGGAGAGAGAGAGAGGGAAGAGAGAGAATGAATGTGTGTGCATGTATAAAACATAAAAAAATCCAAGTTAACCTTTGAGGTAGAATAGTCAGAAGAGTCCTTCTGTAGGAGATTCATTTGATCTGGTCTTAAAAAGAAACTAGAAATTTCAAAAGCCAATGGGGAAAGGGGGAAAACATTAAAAACCTTCAAGGACTGTCAGTGCAAAGGCATGGAGACAGGAGATGAAGAGTCATGAATAAGAAACAAATCAGCCAGTATGCCTGCACCATGGATCACATGTAGGAGAATAAGGATTGAGAAGACTTTTAAGGTAGTAAGCAACAAGCTAAACAGAGCTTTTAATGCCAAACAGAAGAGTTAGTGTTTGATCCTAGAGGTAATGGGGGCCACTACAGTTTACTGAGTAGGGAGGTAACATGGTTAAACCTGCACTTTAGGAAAATCTCTTTGTGATGTGGCAGATTAATTGGAGTAGGGAAAGGCTATTGAAATAGCACAGGTAAGAGGTAATGAGGTCCTGAACTAGGGTTATGGTAATGTGAATAGAGAGGAGGGTATATATGAGAAACGTTTTGGAGTTAGAAATGAGAGGATGTATAAACTGACTGGAATATGTGGGATGAGGGAGAATGAAGAATTTAGTATAACACTGAAAGTTGTGATCCTGTTTGACTACAAAAATGGGGGAGTCTAAAAGATGGCTGGGCTCAGGTGAAAATGATAAGGAATTTTGTTTTGGACATGCTGAGTTTGATATGCCTAAAGGACACCCAGTTGGAAATGTCCAACTGATGTTCGGGAAAGTAGGGTTGGATACAGATCAACACAGAAAGAATCACTGAACTTGAGGGATCTGATGAGAGCACCAAGTGAGGATATATAAAGAAAAAAAGAAAAGTGGATCCAAGACAAAGCCTTGAAATATATCCTCATATAAGTGGTATAACATGGATTAAAAACCAATGAAGAACAATAAGGAGCCATTAGACAGGTAAGATGTAAGCCAAGAGAGAACAATGTCAGACAAAAAACCCCGAATGAAGAGACTGGTCAAGAGTGTCAGGTGTTACAGAGAAGTCAAAAAGGGTACAGGTTGAGAAAAGTCCACTGGATTTGGCAAGTTGTTTGATACTGAGCAAGTCACTTAACCCTGTTTGTCTTAGTTTCCCCATCTATAAAATGAGGCAGAGAAGGAAATGGCAAATCACCAGTATCTTTGCCAAGAAAACCCCATTAAGGGTCATGAAGAACTGGACACAAATTGAATAAAAAAAGGAAAAAGGAAAGTAGAGTAATTGAAGCATTTTTAAAAGGCACAGAAGGTTCTGATGGATTCACAGGAGAATTTCCAAAAATTGAGTAAGGCCCTTACCAGGATCCTTTTATGGGATAAACACAGTCATAATACCTAAACTAGGGGAAGATAAAATACAGAATGAAAACTATAGACCAATGCCATTATTGAATATTGATTGAAATATTTTAAATAAAATTTTATCAGACTACAGCAATTTATCTAAGAAATCAGTCATTATGACAAAGAGATATATGGATGGTTCAACATTACTAAAATGATCAACACAATGCATCATGTGAAAAATAAAAACATCCCAAACCATGTGATTATCTCAATAGATGCAGAAAAAAGCCTCTGACAAAATAGCACTCATTTAAGCTAGAAAACCAAAACAAAAAAATCTACAAAGTATAGGCAGAGGGACCTATAATATAAAAAGTATCTACCTAAAACCATAAGCAAGTATCACAAGCAATGGAGATACACTAGAATCTTTCCCAATAAATAAAAGGGTAAAGCAAGACTATCTGGATGTCGGCTCTCCGAAGTACTATTTGATACAGTCTGTCTACCAATAGCAAATAGATGAGAAAGAAATTTAAGGATTAATAATAGGCAAAGATGAGCTAAATGTCTCTATTTGCTGATGATATAATGGTTTACTTAAAATATCCTAGTGAATTGGTAAAGATACTAATTGAGACATTAATAGCTTTGGCAAAGTCAGAAGCTACAAAATAAAGCCTCAAAAATCAACATTATTTCTATCTATATAATAACAACAAAATCCAAGAGATGATAATGGAAAGGGAAATCATTCTAAATGACTACAAAATATATAAAATGTCATCTGGGGATCAATTTACCAAAGCACCCAAAATACTTATAAAGATTCAACTACAAAGTTCTCTCTAAAGATATAAAGAACTGAAATAACTGGCAGAATATACAGTCTTTAGGGACGGACCATGACAACATAATAAAAGTGACAATGCTTCCAAAGCTAACCTACAGATTTAATGCTATACCAATTAAATTATCAATTTTTAGAGAATTGAATACAAATTCATTTGGAGAAAAATACTTAGACTATACCAAGATAAATAATGAAAAGAGATAGGGATAAAGGAAGAATAGTATATACAGACCTCAAACTATATTATTGTAAAGCAGAAGTCATTGAAACCATCTGGCATTAGTTTTGAAAAAGAGATAAATCAATGGAACAGTCAGGATAAGGGAGAATCAGAAACAATGGAATTCTATAACCCAGTATTTGATATCTACAAAACATAAATTACTTAGGAAAGAACTATTTGATAAAAACTTCTGGGAAACTATTATGGCAGAAATTAAGCTTTGATCAATATATCATAATCTATAATAAATGAATATATAACCTTAATATTAAAGCTCATACTGTGGAATAATCTGAAGAAAAATAGATATACCTCTCACAGCTAGGGATCAGAGATGTATTTTTAACCAAATAAAGGATAATGGCAATTACAAAAGATAAAAGAGACAACTTTGATTACATGAAACTAAACAGTTCCTATACAGACAAAATTAATGCATCTAGGATAAGAAGGGAAGGGATTAAATTGGGGGAAAAAATTTTATCAAATGTCTCTGTTAAAAGTTTGGTAGTCAAAATATATAAACAATGAACATATGTATTTATGTATGTATGTTTTTACACCTCTCTATGTGGAAAAAAATAAATGTTCCCATATACACCAAAATACTTATAAAAAAACTGGAAAAAAAGTTACATGACCAATGACTAGGTAATAGAACAGTGGATAGAATGCTGGGCATGGAGTCAAAAAAACCCGAGTTCAAATTTGACCTCATATTCTTACTAGCTGTGTGACAAGTCACTTAATATTGTTTGTATCAGTTTCTTGATCTGTTTTGTTATGTGAATATAAGAAGAAAATGGTAAACAATGCCAATATCTTTGCCAAAAAACCCCAAACAAACCCAAAATGGGGTCACGAAGAGTTGGACATGATTGAAACACAACCAAAAAACCAAACTGTGCTACATGAATGTAAAAGAGGATTACTATAGTATAAAAAATGATGAACATGATGAATATAAAGAAGCATAGAAAGATCTCAATGAAGTGATATAGACCAGGGCTTCTTAAACTTTTTTCACTCATGACCCCTTTTCACCCAAGAAATTTTTACACAACCCCAGGTATATATAGGTATATAAAATAGGTACATGTAACCTTTTATTGTTGCCAAATTTTTCTCCCTCCATATTCAGTGACATAACCCCATATGGGGTCACAGTTTAAGAAGCTTTGATGTAGACTTAAGTAAGCAGAGGCAAGGAAACAGTATACAAAATGATTGCAATAATATAAATGGAAAGAACCAAAAAAGTGAGGGTTGCAAAATTATAAAGAACAAGCATGGCTTGAAACAAAAGACATCTTTGCTTCACTCCTATATTTACCAGAAAAGGTTCTAATGTATCTTCCTTGCATATGGTACTTGCTTGTAATTTTAGGTAGATACTTTTATGGTATTAAAAAGGTCCTTCTAGTTCTATACTTTGTAGGGTGGTGGGGTTTTTGTGTTTGTTTTGTTCATTTGTTTTTAGCACAAATGATGTACTTTCTCAAAGGCTTTTTCTGCATCTATTGAAATACTTATATGATTTTGGATGCCTTTGGTTTTTCATATAATTATGTTGATTGTGTTACTAATGTTGAACCATCCTCAAATCCCTGTTAATCCCACATACCCACCCCTCATCAGAGGTAGAAGGTCCATAAATATTGAACACTGACCATATTTTTAGACTTTTTCAATATATTAGTCAGTTATGCTTATTTTTCCCTTTTTCTTGTCTTTAAGAATTGCTATTTCTTATTTGGGATGGTATCCTGGGAAGGCAGGAAAGAAAGATACTGAGGCAAATTATGATGATGTTAAAAAAGACATCAATAAAATTAAAAAAAAAACATACAGAGGAGAATAGAGGGGAGGCCGGAAAGGAACAGAATGAAGGAGAATGGCTATGAAGGTTACAGGCTGAATTTGTTATATGTTTAAAATGAAAAAGTAAGCTGTATATAATGGAGATTCATGGTTTAATATATAATTCTCATTTTTCATATATGTATATGGAATGGTAATTTTGTTTGGTGTTAAAGAAATAAAACCTGAATTTAAAAAATTAAAAATGAAATGAAGAAGGGACCCTGGCAACTTTGAACAGAACACTTTCAATTGAGTGATGAGGTGGGAAGCCAAAATGCCACTAGTTCAGAAGAGGGTGAGATGAGAAAAGTGGAAGCACTGAGTGCGGAGGACTTTGTCAAGGAATTGAGCTGAGAAGAGGAGGAGATATAGGACAAAAGAAAGTGGAAAGGGAAGAAGCTAGTGAGGATTTTTTTAAGGATAGAAAAGCCTTAGTTGTGATTATAGGCAAGGGATGGAACCAATAAATGTAATGAGAATGAAGATCCATTTTTGATTACCTCCTCAATGGATGAATAACTACTTATTCAGGTAGAAGAAAACTGTATTTCTCCAAGTTCCACATATACTGAGAGTTTCTAAGATCATACGGTAGGAACAGGACCTGTGATTTCACCAGAAGAGAGAACTCTCTGGTGAGGAAACTCCCATTACCAAGGCAGGTGGACACTTCTTTGCAACTTAGTCTTACCTCTATGCCATACTGCCCCACTCCCAGAGAACATTATGGTTAGTCTGCAAGACTGACAAATAAGCAGCTGACCATACCAATATGTTTAAAAAAGTAAAAGTTCAGAGAAATAGATTTTCAGGGTAGCAATCATTCTCACAAAAAGAAATACTCATCTTGAAGATTGTCTGGAAAAAAAACCGTGAAGATTTTTCTGGCCCATAAAAAGGGCTTTCTTGGATTAAGGCTTTCAATGGAAATAATAAAATTATACATTTTAATTTGAATGCTCCAGCTGATCTTCCTGGAGGGATTTTTATTTATCATTAAACATTCACATAACAGTTGGTAAATCATCTCATACTTGTGAGACATTTCTGCCAATTAAAATAAATAGAATAGAATTACAGAATTCTAGAGCTGATAGAATCCTTAGAAACCATTTAGCCAATTTATTTATAGATATAGACTCAGGGACAGCAGTGATAAAGATGGGACTAGAACCCAGAATTCCTCACTCCTATTTCATTACTTCTATTACTACATATACTGCCTCAAACAATCAAAATTCTTCAAAACAAATCACCTAATATCAGTTTAATTATTTCTATTATAAACTTCTATTTCAGGTAATAAGAATAAAGATGCTTTCCTCAATATTCAATCCTACTGATATTTCTCAAATTCTAAACATTTATACAAACATTTAAATTGAAATGCTTAAGCAAAATACTAAACTGAAGAATCAAATATTGATCAAAAAGAATGTTTCCATAATAGTAAATCCAGTCAAAGTGCTACCTGAATGTGGTCTTTTGTGATCAGCCAGGGTCGGTGTGCTAGCAGCTTATTTATTTCATTGAGATTTTTCAGTCTTTGTGGCACATATTCCAAACCATTTAACCACTCTGCAATACCTCCAGTCTTCAGAAACTCATCCACATGCATGTTTATTAGGTAAGAACACTGGTGTCTAGCTGCAGCCTTAAGTGGGAGTAAAAGGGAAAGAAAACAGCTCAGGAAAAAGTGTTTATTCTCATTTTTACTGTCTTTATGAAGTAAACACCCTATTGCCATATATAATCTCTCCTCAGAAATCTCAAAAATCTAAATAACTCAATATTCTCCATCATGCTAATCTTCTAATTCAAACTACAGATATTTCCATATTGCCCAACTTATAATTTACTAGACTACAAATTCCTAGAAGGCAGGGACCATGCCATTCACCTCAATACCCTATGCTATTAAGTGGTCAATAAATTTTCATCGAATCAAGCAGTGTAGAGTAGGGTAAATACTTTTTATAGCCTATTCCTCCCCACCCCCCCCACCCCCGCCACCCAAGGCCTTTGTTTTCCTAAAATCTTCATTCAATAATAGGTAGGTAGAAAGACAAGCAAATAGCTGCAGCACCAAATCAGTGATTGCCACATCCAAAGTCGGCATCAATTGATCTAAAGCCCTGTATCCATATGTACAAGAGGAAATATAGATCCATTTTCCTCATTCTGACTATTAATTTTAAAATATAAATATATCATTAAAACATCATTAATTTATATTCTTCTAAATTAGAAATTATGATGAGAGGACAGCTTTTATTTCCCTGATTACAGCAGCTACAAGTCTAATCCATTCACCAAATACCTTCTGGTAGCTACCTTTCTCTTTCTGAAACAGATTTGCTATTGATAGCTTGCCAATTCCTTGCAAAGTAGAATTGAGATCTCTTGTTTCTATATGGCTACTTCTTAAATAATGTATCTGATTTTATTCCTTCTATTGATTTTCTTCTTTATCTTCTAATCATTATGACTTTAAATTTTTGTCATACTCAAAAAACCCCCCTGAACTGAGGCCCTCCTGAATTTTATGTTGCACTAAGATACTGGCTACAACTCAGAGCAATTTTACCCATTGCTGGAGCACTGGAAAGATAATCAGGTCAAATTTGTGACAAATGTACACCTGACCTCCTGGTATTGCCTCCCAGGTCAATTATTCTTGTACTCACACAGATAATTCTCTCAATGACTTCTTAAGTACCAGTCAAATTGCAAAATTCTTGGATATTCTTCATTCTTGCCAAACTTATAATTTTCTCTCAATCTATATTAGTTTAGTTTATAAATCTGTGCTATAATTGGATGATAAAAATTAATTTTAAAATACTATCATTCAGATTTTTCACTAATTCAAATAGATTTCCCCAAATAACTGCAAATTACTGAATTTCCTCATGTATATAAGAAGATTCTTTATAGATACCTAAAAGAAATAATTTTCTCAAAATGGAACAAGACATTATCAGAAAAAAAAACATTTGTCATTAAGCATAGGAGATTCCATGTATTTTTTTATATTGCTTTATGTATGGATTACATGATTCTGATACATTAATTCATAACATTTCCACAGATGTTTAACTGGTCACACTAAAAATAACTATGGAACACTCATTTGCTCTACATAGCAGTATTCTTTTGCGAGAACAAGGAGAAAAGATGGTTAAGGGACAATCTGTTAATCACAACTTAACAAACAAACAAGCTTGAGGTACAGGTCATGAACACATACCATTATAGCAATGTAGTGTCGATATGGTAAAGGAAGGGGACCATCCATACGCAGCATATAAAATTGGCTGCGCAAAAAAGACTCTAGGTACTGAGCATGTAAACTCATGACCTGAGTAATGTTGTCCAGGCGCCCAGAAGTAGAATATTCTTCCACAAGGAGGTTAGTACGTTCATCCACTGTATTTGCTTGGACAACCTGGGAGCCAAAAAAGCAAATGGGGGGGGGGTGAGGAGAAAAGGCAGTTATTAATAAATAAATATATCCTTTGTTAAGCCAAGCAGAGTACAAATTGATAAATTATGGAATAATTATAGCAAATGAGTTTTCCATTAATAAACCCTGAAAATTCTGGAAGTTGTTTCTACTTTGAACATAAAAATAAAAAAGGAAATGCCATTCTCATTTTTGGATGTTATACCACAATTTATTGCAAAGACAATGTTTGTTTGATAATTGACATTTGCTGTTTAACTGCAAAATCAGAGAAAAAAACAATTCCATCTGCTTGGTTGGGCCCATTGAAACATTTTGAGAGCTTACTTGCCTAGCTGATGGAACTTGTGCCTAAACACAGCATTTGGTAATATAAATTTACAAGTTCATCTTAGCCACCTATGAAGTTGAATAGTTACAATGTCTTAGATCATGCATCTTCAGTTTGACTCCCCCTTATATGTAACATAACCATGAGTAAAAAAAATAGAGACCAAGAGAAATGTTGTAAAGAGTGGGAGAGCTTTTACTGAAGGGAAATGATATGTATTTTAAGGGTAATAATAATAATGATAACGACTGAAATCACTGAGTCCAGCAGTCATTCTGGACTTCTTTAGGAGCTGCTAATCAAAAGAGACTTCCCAAAGAAGCGATAATAATGTTATAGGGCTTCAAGGCACCCCTGGCTATAGGATTACTACAGAGAAAAGCTATGAGAGCCAGCGAGGCACACTATATCAAGCAGTTGTGCTTACATTCAGAACACTTACTTTAAAATCCAGCTCTGCCCCTTATTAGCCACTGACCCTTGGCACATCACAAATCCAATTAAACTGGCTTCCTCATCAATAAAATGGGTATTATATTTGTACTATCTTCCTCAAAGGTGTTATGAGGAAAGTACTTTATAAACCATAAAGCTATAAAATATTTCTACACTTAAAGAATGTCATTCAGAATGGGTATGATCATTCTAAAATTTAATAGACAAAATGCTGAAGTTAAAAACTACATCCCTCTCCAGGCAATCTTGGACTGAATCTCTCTAAAGCTTTTCTCAGATGACAAACACACAGATTGTTACTGGGGCTACACATGAAGCCTTTCTAACTTGGCTAAAACTTCCCTGAGTTTGTGTGATACTGGTACACATCATGACACAGCATCAGATTCAGACTTTAGTGAAATAAATTGATATAAAATGTGAGTTATTCTTTTTGGTACCTTTGATAAGTGGCTAATAAAGAAATTCTTCTGTGTGACTCTGGGCAAGTCACTTAACCCTCATTGCCCCACAAATAAAAAAGAAAAAAAAATTCTTACTTTTCAGAGTTACACACCATAAATAATGGGGATTTTTACCAAACAGGCATTTGTTATTGTTCAGTCATTTCAGGTGTGTGTGACTCTTCTTGATCCCATTTGGAGTTTTCTCAGCAAAGATTACTAGAGTAATTAGCCATTTCCTTCTCCAGCTCGTTTTACAAATGAGGAACTGAGGCAAACAGGGTTAAGTGACTTGGCCAGGGTCACACAGCTAAGAAGTGTCTGAGGTGAGATTTGAACTCAGGTTCTCCTGACTCACTGCACCACTTAGCTGCCCTCACAAGCATTTATTAAGCACCTAATATGTGCCAAGCATTGTGCTAGTAATAAAAAGACAAAAGTGAAATAGTTCTTGTCCTCAAGGTGCTTATGTTTTATCACAAGAGACAAGTACACAGATAAATATGCAAAACATAGACAAAAGAAATGGATAAATACAAGTGAAATGGAGGGGGAGGGTCAAGAAAGATTTCATCTAAAGGATAGCACTTGAGATGATTTTGATCAATGAACACAAATTATAGAGACTATAATGCAAATTTTGAGAAATGACAAATTAGGGACATTATGCAAAGAAGGTGTGAATTGTGATGACATGTAAATTGCAAGAATGTAAAACAGAATTTTCCTTTTAAAAAATTTATAAACATTGCCCAATTTGGCCATTTTCCCCAAGCTGAATAAAAGAGTAAGAAGATGATCAATGATGGTATATAAACCAATCATACCAACAACAGGCTGTTGAACTACTTCATGCTTCACTTCCCACACATGCACACACATACCTTTCCATATAGAGATAGAATTCTGAATAAAATATATTCCAAAGGAGGACATCATGAACATAGTATATACAGACAACCCCAAACAATAGGGATTAGTAAGGCTCTCTGGGGGATGGCAACATAATATAGTAGCAAGCACTCAACTGTGAATCAAAAGAACAGTGTTCATGTCTTGACTGTTACTAACTGCATTTACTCATCCAAGTCACTTAAATTCCCTGAGCCTCAGTTTCCTTTAATATTAAAAAAAAATTAAAATGGTATAGTTCAACTCATAAAACTGCTGCGAGGATTAAATTATGTAAAAATTAAACTGGATTAAAACTATATGTTTGCAATCATAGATCTGTGTGTGTGTGTGTGTGTGTGTGTGTGTGCATTCCAATTTATCTGCCTAAATAAGCTTATCTTAGATTCCTGAGAAACTCCAGAGCACATTATAAAAGGGATATTTTGTGAGTGTCTAGAAAAATGAAGTGGTGATCACAAATAGCCAATATGTTTTCATTGTCCCTCTCCATAAATGACAGAATAATTTCATTTCTTTATTCTTAATAGACTGTTAAATTAGGAGAATGCCAAAGATATCATTTTTAGGGATTTTCATATAGGACTTAACAAAGTCTCTCCTATTATTCTTATGAATAAGCTCAAAGGATTTGGCACAGATGGTAGGTAAATCCAGAACTGGTTAGCTAGACCCAAAGAGTCATCAATATTGGTCCAATGTCAGCTTTGGAGGAGCTTTCCAGTGGAGCACTCTCCAGAATCTGCGCATGGCCTTGTGTCATTTAATACTTTTATGGATGACTTTGACAAAGGTATAGGTGGCATGTATATCAAATGTACAAATGATGCCATTTGACAAATCTAAGGGGAACAGATAAAGCATTAGATGACAAAGTCAGAATCCAAAGAAATACTGATAAACTAGAATGTTGACCAGAAACCAATCAGATAAATTTAGCAGATTCAGATGTAAAATCTTACACTTGTTTTAAAATTTAAAAATCACCTTCACAAATATGCAGGGGGGAGCAGGGAATATGTCCAGATAAATTCATTTGAAAAAGCTCAATGAATAAATGATATGATATGACTGTCAAAATAGCTAATGTAATCTTAGACTGTCTTACGAGAAACATTGTGAGGGGCAGCTAGGTGGCGCAGTGGATAGAGCACCGGCCCTGGATTCAGGAGGACCTGAGTTCAAATCCAGCCTCAGAAACTTGACACTTACTGGCTGTGTGACCCTGGGCAAGTCACTTAACCCTCACTGCCTCACCAAAAAAAAAAGAGAGAGAGAAACATTGTGTCCAAGACCAGGTATACCCTGACTTGATCGGACAACATCTGGAGTATCATGTTCAGTTCTAGATGCCACAGTTTAGAAAGGACATCAATAAGCTAAGTTTTGATAAGAGAGAGAACAGAATTGAGAAAAGCCTTTGGGTCATATCATATAAGGAAAAGTTAAGAACATCAGGGATTTTTAGCTTAAATAAGAGAAGATTTGGGGTGGCACAATAGTCAGCTTCAAATATTATACTGTCATGTATTAGAAACATTAGACTTATTTTCCTTGACCCCAGAGGACCAAAACTAGGGGGAATAGGAAAAAGCTGTAGAGAGGCTAATTAGTTAAGAATTCAGGGGAAATTTCCTAATAATCAGAATAATGCAGAAGTGGACTATGCCAACTTGAGAGTAGTGTATTCTCCCTCATTAGAGGTTTTCAGCAGAAAATTGGTGACTAAAGGTTGCTGATACTGTTGGAGAAAATTTTATTCAGCTAGGGATTAGAACAGATTACTGATGTTCTTTCTAACCCAGATACTATGAATCCTTCAGGCCTTATCTGCCTAATCAAGTTTTAATAAGTTTATATTGTTTGCCAGAAGATAAGAGATAAGTAAAAGAATATAAAGTATGAGTATTGATTTAAAAAGCTGATGGTGTGGGGCAGCTAGGTGATGCAGATAAAGCACCAGCCCTGGATTCAGGAGGACCTGAGTTCAAATCTGACCTCAGACACTTGACACTTACTAGCTGTGTGACCCTGAGCAAGTCACTTAATCTTCATTGCCCCACAAATAAATAAATAAACAAACAAACAAATGAATGAATGAATAAACAAACAAACAAATAAATAAACAAACAAACAAATAAATAAATAAAAGGTTGAGGGTGGGGAGGACATGTAGATTGCAGTAGACCCATGGATATAAGCAAGAAATGACCACAAAGTTGGAGTGTGAAAAAAGAATCAGAGAAACTAAGTAGTTATAAAAACTTTTCTAAAAAGCGGTAAACCAGAATGATTTAGCATAGGAGGTGAAAGTTGCACATAAATCATTGAGAGCATCCAATCACAACATGCTTACAACACAGTAAAATGAATGTTAACAAAAATTTTTATTAATTTTAGTGTGCTCTATTTAAAACATCCAGTAGTAACCTATTTCCCATAAAAATTACTAGAAATTTAGGGATTTGTTGCTTAAAGAGAAATGAATAAATCAGCAAAGTTTGCTTTAGTTGAACACTCTATTCTCTAATGATGCCAAATAAATAAATATATAAAGGAATTTATCATAATGAAACAGTGAAGAGTTAATTTCCCCAAAAGTACAAAAGGATCAGGGGAAAACAGGAGATTCTCACTTGTATGCCACAAAAATCTAAATTAAAAATCTTTGGTTTGGCCAACAAGAGACACAACTATTTTATAATACGTACATTCTTTCTCTATATCCAATGGAAACTCAAATGCTGACTAACCAAAGTTTATTCTTTAAACTTTAAGAAACCTTATTTGTGATATATTGGGGGAAATGACATAAAATTTAAATTATTTAGCATGTTTCTGTGTGGTTTGGACACATTTACCTCTAGTCCCAGTAACATAACTAAAGAAGAGAATAAATACAATTTTATTCAAAAATACTACAATCATAGAATTTGAGAGTTGGAAGGATACTTCAATCTGTACTAGTAAGGAACTTCTGCTATAACATTTTTGACAAGTAGTTACATCCAGACTGTGCTTGGATGAGAGGAACCCATCACTTCCTAAGGCATTCCATTCCACTTCTGCATAGAATTATTTGTTAGGAAGGTGGTTTTGTTGTTGTTGTTTTTCTTTTGTTTTGTGTGTGTGTGTGTTTTTTAGTGAAATCAAGTCAAATGAGCCCCTTTTCATCTTCCATGGAATGATCCCAGTTCTCTTCTCTGAGGACAAATGGAACAAGACTAAGCTCACCTTCCATTTGACAGCTCTTTAAATATTTAAACATAGCTATCATATATGCCTTCAACCTTATCTTCTCCAGGCTATTCCCAGTTCCTTCAAACGATGCTCACATAACACATGAAGCCCATGGAGATCTTTCATCGTTTTGGTACTTTCTCTGAGCACTATTCAATTTAACAATGTCCTTCCCAAACTGTGTCCAGAACCAAACACAAAACAGGGCCTGACAAAGGTCGACTGTCATGACCCACTTTTTCTGTAAAGCCATGTCTCTTTTTCCTGTGGTCCCAGATTGTATTAGGTTTTTAGCTGTCACCACACTGCTGGCTCATATTGGACATGCTGGCCACCAAACCTCCCAGATCTTTTGTACACAGATTGCTATCTAACTCTCATACTATCCTCGGGAAGCTCATTTTTTTTTTTTACTCAAGTATAAAGCTTAACACTTTTCCCTTCATTTAACTTCTTCTAATTATATTCTACCCACTGCTCTGGATTGTCTACTTCTTTCTGGATCCTACCATCCAGTCTGTTATTATTCTTCCAAGCTTTATACCATCTGCAAATTTGATAAGAATACCATCTATGTCTTTATAATAACAGTAACAACAATAACTAGCATTTATAAAGGACTTTAAGGATTACAAAGCACTTTACAAATATTAGCTCATTCTTTATCCTTATATCAACACTGGGTGGTATTTATAGAAAATGAAACTGAGGCATACAGTAAAGGGACTTGGTCACATAGATAGGAACTATCTGGGTCTGGATTTGAATTCAGGTCTTCCTGACTTTAAGTCTAGTGCTCTAACCACTGAATCACCTAGCTGCCTCTAACTCATTAGTAAAAACGTGGACTAGCACAGGTATAATGACAGATTCCTGGGGTACTCTACTTGGAACCTCCTGTCACAGTGACATTGAACAATTAATAGCTTCTTTTGGAATCATTTAACCATTTAACCAGCCTTGAATAAACTATTACCTACTTTTTCTACAAAAATCTTATGAGATACTTTATCACAAGACTTACTCTTGGTAAACTATTATCTATAGGATACTCCTTCATCTAATAATCCTGTCAATAAAGGAAACAAGGTTGGAGTGGCAGGACTTGTTGTTGATGAAGTTATACTGGCTTTTCCTTCTACTCAGCACCTCTCTGATGATCCAGACTAGAGTTTTGCCAGAAATCAAAGTTAAGCTCACTGGTCTATAGTTTGCATTCTCTATTCTCTTCCCTATTGTGAAAATTGGCACGTTTGCCCTTCCCCAGTAATGCAGTGCCTCTTCTTTTTTCCAATATCTTACAACTATCACAGAGAGTAGCATGACAATCTCACGGGCCAATTCTCTCAGCAGCCCAGGACACAGGATAGCCAGGTGACTTGAATTCATTAAGGCCAACTAGATGTTCTCGCACTCTCACTCTCTCCTTACTTATTTGGGGTATCAATTCCCTGTTAGCCATTTTTGTTCTATCATTTCTAGTACAAAGGTTCTTCACCATGGCAGACAAAAGGGAAAAATTAAGTGATTCATGCTGTCTTCTCTGTGTCGTCTATTATCTTTTTGTCCTACCCTCCCCAAGCAGGAGTCTGTCCTATCCTATATGAGAAAGTGAGCGGGCATCTTGTCATAAGAATATTTTACATATTTACTGTTACACAATTTACCACGGGGTTCATGGAATAGAAAATCCTATTCTCCCTAAAAAGCTGTTAAATTTGGCAGAATAAAATGGATCCCTTAAAAGATTCCTTATGGAATGTCTTTCCCTTGGGTGATTAAACTCTGATCTGACAGGCCCTCTTTCTTTCCCCTTTTTCTTTTTTGCCAATGGCACTGCAGAAGCATAAGAGTTTCACAAGACCAAGGGCTGAAGTTCAGTACTTTCCTTTGTTTTGTGGGTTGCTACTGCCAATAAATTTATCACCATATCATTATCAGCTAATTAATGATGTGCTTCTCCATATTTAGCAAGTCTGGTCCTTGGTAAGTAGACACTTGATTGCTAGCCCACAATGAAAGCCCTTCCAGCAGCACTGCAGAAATTACCAAAACTTATGCTTTCAAGACAAAGACTTCAACAACTACCAGCTATTAGGCTTATCTTCCCACGTCCTTTTTCTCTCTTTTCTAAAAACTGATTGATTAGGCTTGACTCAATGTTCACTTAATTTTCCTTCTTGATTTTGACTTAGAAGGTTTACAGGTCTCTTAGATTTCCAGAATCTGTCTCCCTAATATTTAACTAAGAAAACTGGAACCTAGGAACTCTCAGCTCTACCTTTCCAAAGAATACATCATCCAAGATTCCTGGTTATACAGCTAGAGACACCCATGACCAACAGATGAGAAATGTGGTTTCCTCTCAGAACCCACTGGAAGCCTTTCTTTGGCCTCAGATGGTATTCTCTATTCCTGTTTGAAAGAAATATGATCAACTGGATTTTTATACCTGGTTCTTCTAATCAACATGCTAAATTGGCAGCAGACTTCCTGGCATAGGACTTATCAAAGTTGACTTCCATGGTTCTCTTTAAGTCTAACACCCCATCCTCATTTCTAGCATGGTTTTCCTCCCTAAAGTTATCTGATCCTCTTCTTGACTTTATGATAAGGCAGCCTTCTCTTATGGCAACGTTTTTGTTACTAAGAAAAGGATACACATAGGCATAGCCTTTTGTTTTGTTTGTTTGTTTGGCTTTTTGCAGGGCAATGAGGGTTAAGTGACTTGCCCAGGGTCACACAGCTAGTAAGTGTCAAGTGTCTGAGGCCAGATTTGAACTCAGGTCCTCCTGAATCCAGGGCCGGTGCTCTATCCACTGTACCACTTTGCTGCCCCCATAGCCTTTTGAGCAAGGGTTCTCAACCTTTTTTTTTTTGGTGGAAAATAGTTACTTTAATTTACATAGACACATATAAACATATATGTAAACAAACATAATTATTTAAAAGGGAGTGGGGGTGTGTTTGTGAAATCTCTGAATGTAACATGGAAAGAAATTGGTGACACAATTGTCTCTTGAAATCAATTAGTTCGGTCTTCATTATACATCATAGTAATAACTTGTGCAGTTTAATATAGTCCTTTAAAGCTTCTAAGGTACTTTACATATATTATCTTGAGTCTCTCACAACCCAGTGAGGTAGATAATATAGATATTATTTTTATTATCCACATTTTCAGATGAAAGAATTCAGTTTATTTATTTGATATATTAATCTTAGGGATAAGCAGGATTAAAACAGATTAAAAAGAGAAAAGGTAATTGCAGAGAATAAACATTTCATACCATTATTCAGTCTGCTTTTCTTAGATCCAGAAAAAGATAGTAAAGGATTCTATGATAAGAACCAATCAGATGATGAGACATAACAATTGGTGAGGTAACATTCCCTACTTATTTCATGCTCTTTAAAAGCTTGATAAGGAAGGGAATAACTGATTGTTCCATTTCAAAAATATCTCTTCTTCAAATTCAGATGATCTTATAAATACTAGGAAACTGACCATTTAAAAGGAAAGCAAAACCATCAAATTATCAAAGCATTTAATACTTTTGGTGTCCTTTTCAGAAAAATTACCTATTAAATTACTGACATAATAATAGCAACAATAATAATTACAATAATAGCTAGCATTTTTAAAGTACATAAAGGGATACAGAATACCTTACTAATGTTATTTTTTTATTCTCACAACCACTTTAGGAAGTAGGTACTACTCTTATCCTCATTTTGCACATGAGGAAATTGAGGGAGACAGAGCCTAAGTGACTTGCCCAGGGCCACTCAGTAAGTGTCTGAGGTTGGATTTAAACTCAGGTCTTTCTTACTGTGCTCTATTCATTGAACCCTCTAGCTGCTCCAAGTAATACAGTACATTTTCATATTTTCAAACCTAATTGTACCATATCATAATTGAGATTATTCACATTACAGACGTTTTACTGTCCCAAGAGTGAGACTGTTAGAATTATGCACTTTAAGTCAGGCTGCCTACTTACAAACAGGAAAACACTTGTACTTCAACTTTTCAAAGAGAGAATTTGGTTGCTGGTCCAGGCAATAATGTCTTACTGTAATTTTTCAAGATAGTGTAACTTACCTCCTTCTCTGGTATAAAGGCACTTGGTCCTCTTGTCGAAGGCTGGGATACTCTGATTCTTTTCTCCTATTAAAAAAAGAGTTATGCACCATTACTGATGACTTCCTAGAAGTTTGATTTGTTTTATACAGTCACTGCAGGAAGTTTTAACATGTGCATTTATACAAGTGCAGCCTGCAATTCTCTAACAAGGTGTCTCCTACATATATACTAAGATAATATAAATTCCCTGACAGATGAAACCAGAGAGCTAAGTTTATTCACTCATCCTCTGATTATCAATAGCACATAAGTTGTTTGTCAAAGGTGTTTGCCAGTGTGCCAGAGGATATCCTGGCACAAAATTCAAATAGAAAGCTGATTTTCCCTAATTAATGGTGATTGTCTCCAGGCGCTACTTCTGTTTGTGGATGATATTATGCTGACTGTATCCAGTCCTAGAACCTACATTGTATCTCTACAATGATACAAAGCCTAGCAGGAAAAACCATAATGGATGAGGAATGCATATTACCCAGACTGTCCGATTCAGTGAGATGGCCAAGTCTACCACCACATATTCCTTCAAGTACCACAGATGAACAGCGAGTGAAGTTCGCAATCAATCAGGGCAAGAGTAAGTTATGTAATACATAGGAAACTAAGGCAAACTTTTAGACAATCTGAAGCTGTTTGCTCCCCAAAAGGTCCATCTTATGAACAATCAATGTTCTCCCAGTGATGATGTACTACTTCAAACTACAGAACACCACAATCGCAGGAAAACTAAATTTTAAGTTACATGAAAAACAATGGTGAATGAAAGAAAGTCACAGCCTATCACCGGTTATGATTTCTGTGTCTCTTGAAATCTTTTTTTTTTTTTTAGTGAGGCAATTGGGGTTAAGTGACTTGCCCAGGGTCACACAGTTAAGCAAGTGTTAAGTAAGTGTCTGAGGCCAGATTTGAACTCAGGTACTCCTGACTCCAGGGCCAGTACTTTATCCACTGCGCCACATAGCTGCCCCGTCTCTTGAAATCTTAATAAAATCCTCAAGCCCTTTAGATCTGGTTCTCATCTGTTGTCTTTTTTACCTTCAAATTTCCCATATCTCCTCTCTACTCACATGGCCTAATACAGGCACTCATTTCTTGCCTGGATCACTGCAGTAGTCTTTTTTTTTTTTTTTTGGTGGGGCAATGACGGTTAAGTGACTTGCCAGGGTCACACAGCTAGTAAGTGTCAAGTGTCTGAGGCCAGATTTGAATTCAGGTCCTCCTGAATCCAGGGCCAGTGCTTTATCTACTGCACCACCTAGCTGCCCCTGCAGTAGTCTTTTCTAATTGATGTCCATTCTAACTCATCTTTCCTAAGGCTGTCAAGGTGATTTTCCTTAAGTGGAGGCCTGCTCATGTTACACAACATCCCCCTTCCCCTCTTCCCCTACTCAACACACTCGAAACACTCCCCCATTACCTCCAGGTTCCACTATGAAGTCTTTTGTTTGATAATGCCAAGTTCTTTACAACCTGGTCCCCTCCCACCTTTCTAGTCTTACATTTTTACTCCCATCTACACACTCTACAATCCACGTTCTGTGCATTTGTTCTGGCTGTCCTCCAGGACTAGAACACTCTACTCCCTCACCTGAGCTTCCCTGGTTTCTTTCAAGATTCAGGCCAAATCACATCTACTGTTGGCAGGTGTTCCTGAGCCCACTTAACTGCTACAGCTACCCCTCTAAATATATATTGTACAAACCTAGTTGTCTCCCTCAATGAAATGTAAAGTTCTTGAGGGCAGGAACAACATTTTTGTATGTCTTTGTATCCCCAGCACTTGGCACAATGTGCAACATGAAAGCAATTTATAAATGCATGTTGACTGACTGACTATAGTTCCACTCAGGAAACCTTGTGATTCTAAATAGCAGATGCCCAAACCAGAGATTCTCTTCCTTGCCACCATTCCATACACTCCTCCTACCTGCTCACAGTCACTCCTTCCCTATTATGTCCTTATGTCATTTTACCAGAACTTTGCATTTTGAATTCTGGAGCTCCATTCTATTGGTTTAAAACTGCCGTTCATATTAGATCTGTGCCCACTTCTCAATACCTTTATTTTTAATTTAATTTTCTTTGTATATAGATTATTTCCCTCAATAGAATGTAATCTCCCTAATAGTGAGAAATGTTTAGGTTGTATCTTTTGGCTTATTATCAAAAGCATCTATCACAGTGCCTAAAATATAATAAAACTTAATAAATGCTTGTTGAACAGAAACCAAACTGTAAAAATACCAAAATGAACCATATTTGGAAAATTGATAAGATTAATCAATTTACTAGTCAGTCTTATCAGAGAATTAAGGCTAGCAATTCCTCAAATTATGAGCTTTGCATAAAAATGAGAAGTCATTAGTCTCTCAAAAGGTACTGCCAATGAAAATAGCAAGTCCTGCTATTTTGTAGGTTATTAAGTACTTGATTATTAAGCTCTTACATTCAATTTTCACTCATTCTTTCTTTGGCTTATTTTCAGCTAAAAAGAAAAATAAAAAATACGCAAAAGGCTGTTCTCTAAGAGGTAATAGTTTCTTTACGCATAGCTCTCTAATGAGCAAATGAAAATATAAAAGTGGAATTTCACTTTTATTTATAATTTTATACAAGGGATACTTTTAAAGAGTTCTTTTAAACAATCTGTTCAATATATAAAGTGTTCTGCCAAAACAGAAATATTTTATAGCAGTTTTATGACAGAATTCATAATTAATTCCTCCATTAGGAAGATTTGCTTATAGTCTCCAAGATATCAACACTCTTTGAACCACAAGATTGTAAATTATGCCAAACCAAAAATACAGACTGTCAAAAAGAACTCTCAGTTGATAGTTTGACTTAAACAATAGGAACAGTAAGTAAAGCAGCATTGTACTCTCCACTTCCTGATCATACATAACACATTCACACTATTCATAGGTTGGCCCCTTCCTACCTTTTCAATCTTCTTAAATTACCCTCTCTTCCACACATTCTAGAATCCAGTTACACCAGCCTGCTTGCTCTGCCTTGAACACAATTCCATCTCCCAACCCTGTACCTTTGTACTGGCTGTCCCATGTGTCTGGAACGTTTTTCATCCTTACTTCTGCCTCTTAGTTTCCCAGGTTTCCTTGAAATCTCAGCTTAAAGCTAACTTTACTCAGCAGACCTTTCCCAATCCCCCAAGCTACTAGTGACTTGCCCACATTGACATACTATCTCACTAGAATGTGAACTCCTTGAGAGTAAAGCCTACTTTTCAAAAAAACCAGTTTTTGTATCCCCAGAGTACCTGGAATATAGTAATTGTTTAAGAAATGGTTTTTAAAAATTGGTTAATAAAGATACATAGTATAAAAAAAATCCCAATGCAGCCTCTGACAATATATAGAACAATCTTCACTTATAGTTCACTAGCAAGAGGAAAGGGTTAGTTATATTTCTTCATCAGTTCTCTCTGAAACTGACATTGCACATTTTACATAATCTGGATTTTGGTGTATTTTACTGTTCTTTTTAATTATCTTTGCCAGTATTATGGGTGGCTGTTAAAATCTCAGTTTTTCTTTTTTTTTTTTTTTTAAGTGAGGCAATTGGGGTTAAGTGACTTGCCCAGTGTCACACAGCTAGTAAGTGTTAAGTGCCTGAGGCTGGATTTGAACTCAGGTCCTCCTGACTCCAGGGCCAGTGCTGTATCCACTGCGCCACCTAGCTGCCCCCAAATCTCAGTTTTAATGTGCATTTCCCTTATTATAAGTGGTTTAGAATTTATTTTACTTGGCTAATAACTTGTATTTCTTCTTACTGCAGTGGAATTATTGGAATGGCTCTTAATAGTATATATTAGAGGGGCAGCTAGGTGGCGCAGTGGATGGAGCACCGGCCCTGGAATCAGGAGTACCTGAGTTCAAATCCAGCCTCAGACACTTAACACTTACTAGCTGTGTGACCCTGGGCAAGTCACTTAACCCCAATTGCCTCACTAAAAAAAAAATAGTATATATTAGTATTGAAGATGGCAGATTAGAGGCAGCAGAGAGTTCAGTTGAACTATCAACATTCCCCTCCAAACAACTTGAAAAAAACACTTCAAATAAAATTTTGGAGTGGCAAAGGCAACAAAAGGTCAGGCTGAGACATTTTTCTGGCCTAAGAAAGGTTAGGAAGTCAGCAAGAAACAATTTTGACACCAGGGTGAGAGGTCTTTCCAGAGTGCACATGGGGATAGCAATAGCAGCTGCTGTAGCAGCTTCGGGAGCTCTCAGTCCAGAAACATTCTGGGTCACATTCAAGGGCAGAGTCAAAAGAATGAAAAATAGAAGAAAATGTGAAATATCTCATTAGTAAAACAACTGACCTAGAAAACTGATCAAGGAGAGAGAATTTAAGAATTATTAGACTTCCTGAAAGCCAGGATCAAAAAAGACCTTAGATATCATATTTCAAGAAATTATCAAGGAAAAGTGACCTGTATCTTAGATCTAGTTGGTAAAATAGAAAGAATCCACTGATCACCTCCTGAAAGAAATCCCAAATTGAAACTCTCAGGAATAGTAAAACCAAATTCCAGAGCTTGCAGGTTAACGAGAAAATATTTCAAGCATCCAACAAGAAACAATTCAAATATCATGGAGCCACAGTCAGGATCATACAAGATTTAACAGCTTTCATGATAAAGAAGCAGATGGGCTTGGAATACGGAATAAGGCCCCTTCCAGAGGGCAAAGGAGCTAGGATTACAACCAAGAATCACCTACCCAACAAAACTGAGTATAATCCTTCAGGGGAAAAAATAGACATTTAATGAAATAAAGGATGTTTAAGTATTCCTGATGACAAGACCAGAGCCAAATAGAAAATCTGACATTCAAACATAAGACTCAAGAGAAGCATAAAAAGATAAACATGAAAGAGTCTCAGCTAAAGTCTCTGCTAAAGCTCTACCTTCCCCAAGAAGCCTTTCCTAATAACTCTTAATGCTAGTGACACTTCCCTCCTATTGATTACCTCCAATTTTCCCTGTATATCCTTGTTTGTACATAAATATTTGCATGCCATCTCTGCCATTAGAAAGTGAACTTGTTGAGAACGGGGACTACTTTCTGCCATTCCTTGTAACCCTAGCACTTAATATAGTGGTTAGCACACAGTAGGCACAGTTTACTGACCACTGTTAGTTTATACTACAGAAAAACCTCTTGCAATATTCATAAAGTTCCACTGTTTTTAAAGTTATGCAATAATAATAGTTATTATTAAAACATGACTTTTTTATTGTTTTAAAGAGATGTTTCCCATATTCCCTCTTTTCTATTCCTTTAGTTACATACTTTTATAGACTGTTTTAGTTATTTGTAAAGAAATTAGTTTATCTTATCAAAATAAATTGCTTAGAAACAGAATTTTTGTTTTTCTCTATGACTAAAAGAACCATAATTATCCCACAGGGCAGTAGTCACATTTATATTAATAACATAAACTCATTTATCTGTATGTAAATAATCCAAAATGAATTTAATAGCATTTTGGTCTTCCCTTTCTTTCTAACACATTTTCCATTGTCTCCCACCACTATCTAGTAAATGTGTGATTGGGAAAAAGAAACAATTTTTAATCTATGTAAATAAAACAGATCAGGAAGATAAATATACTATATATCATAACCAAGCAAATATTCATTATTTAAAAATTATTTTGGATTATCCATTGCACTGACCTCCTGAAATAATGGACATGATGATCTCATTGATGTTGGTACTTCTTCTGCTGTGGAAGCTCCTATTTCTTTGTGCCTTCTCCTGTGAGACTCTTATCTGTGTCATCATAAATCTTCCTAAGGAGAACCTGTCCTATACATGTGACTCCTTACTGTAAATCTTTTAACATTTTTTAAGAACCATTAGAACACTATGGCTCAGTCCTGGGTTCTCTTCTCTCAATATTCTTGAGATAATCTCATTAGTCCTCACAAGTTTGGTCATTTCTACATAGATAACACCTAAATCCTCTATATGAATCCCCAATATCCTGCCCTTCATAGGATCATAGATTTAAAATCTAAATGTGATATCTAAAAAATCTAATGTGTGGTCGCCTTAAATTAGAAGCTTAAGCACCAGTCTTTGGGCACTAAGCATTTATTAAAGCATACCAGGTATTCACATGGAGTTCAGAAAGTTAAGAAAAGGCCTGTCTAACCTAGAGTTCCAGCCTGGTCAGGTTCTTCCTCAAGTCCTCCAGCACCCTCATTTAACAGAAAACAGGTTAAGTGATAGCTATAAAGTTAGTGAATGATACAGCTGGGACTGAAGCCCAAGTCTTTTGACTCCAAATCCAGCAGAGTCTTTCCATTAAGAAATTAAGTAAGTGATAGCAAATGAAATTAAAGCTCTTGAGGAAAGAACTGGAAGGAAAACAAGCAGTTTAGGAGAGTAGAATACCTTATGCAAGAAAATGAATTCCATGAAAACTAGTCAAATACTAGTCAGTAACTTCATGAGAGCAAACAAAATATTAGAATGAAATCAAAGACAATAAATAGAAGAAAATATAAGATATTTGATATTTTTAAAAGACCTAAAAACAGATCAAGGAGAGCTATTTTTTTCCATAAAAGTATTTTATTATTTTCCAGTTACATGTAGAGATAGTTTTCAAGACTTGTTTTTATAAGATTTCTAGTTTCAAATTTTTCTCCTCCCCCCCCCCCGCCAAGACAGCAAGCAATCTGATATAGGTTATATGTGTACAATCATATTAAACATATTTCTGCATTAGTCATGCTGTGAAAGAAGAATCAGAGCAAAAAGGAAAAAACCTCAAAAAAGAAAAACAAAAAACAATAGAAATAGCATGGTTCAATCTGCATTTAGATTCCATAGTTCTTTTATTCTGGATTTGGAGAGCATTTTCCATCATGAGTCCTTTGGAACTATCTTGGACCATTTCGCTGCTGAGAAGAATCAAGTCTATCACAATTGATCTACAAAAACTGTTGCTGATAACTGTGTATAATGTTCTCTTGGTTCTGCTCATCTCACTCATCATCAGTTCATGCAAATCCTTCCAGGTTTCTCTGAAATCTGCCTGCTCATTGTTTCTTACAGCAAATAGTATTCCATTACATTCATATACCACAACTTGTTCAGCCATTCCCCAACTGATGGACATCCCCTCAATCTCCAATTCCTTGCTACCACAAAAAGAACAGATATAAATATTTTTGTACATGTGGGTTCTTTTCCCTTTTTTATGATCTCTTTGGGAAAAAGACCTAATGGTGGTATTGCTGGGTCAAAGGGTATGCACACCTTGATAGCAATTTGGGCATAGTTCCAAATTGCTCTCCAGAATGGTTGGATCAGTTCACAGCTCCACCAACAATGCATTAGTGTTCCAATTTTTCCACAGCTTCTCCAACATTTATTATTTTCCTTTTTTGTCATATTAGCCAATCTGATAGGTGTCCAGGTGGTGGCTCAGTGTTGTTTTAATTTGTATTTCTTTAATCAATAGTGATTAAGAGCATTTTTTCAGATGGCAATAGATAGCTTTGACTTCTTCATCAGAAAGCTACCTGTTCATATGCTTTGACCATTTCTCAATTGGAGAAAGACTTGGTTTCTTATAAATTTGATTTAGTTCCTCATATATTTTAGAAATGAGGCCTTTATCAGAAATACTGGCTATAAAAATTGTTTCCTAGATTTCTGCCTCCCTTCTAATTTTGGATGCATTGCTTCTGTTTGTACAAAACCCTTTTAACTTAATGTAATCAAAATCATCCATTTTGTATTTCATAATATTCTCTATATCTTGTTTGGTCATAAACTATTCTCCTTTCCATAAATCTGAGAGGGAAACTATTCCTTCCTAAGGAGAGCTAATTTAAGAATCATCAGACTCTCTGAAAACTGTATTAAAAATCAAAATCCTGGAATCTACTGATCATATCCTGAAAGGAACCTCAAAAGGAAAATCTAAGGACTATCAGCTAAAAATGAGAGCTCCCATATCAAAGAAAAAAATCCATAAGCACCCATAAAAAAGCAGTTCATGTACCAAGGAACTACAGAAGCTTCTTCTATAAATGAGAGAAGATCTTGGAATATGATATTCTAAAAGGTAAAATATATTTGATGCTCACTGACAAGCCAACATCTTTTTACTTCAGGCAAATCTCTGACACTGGCAGATATGTATTGGTATAATATAGTCTTACAACCAAGTTGGATATAATGCCATAAGGAGAGAAATGGTACAGGACTTTCTGATGAAAAGTCTACAGTTCAGTAGAAACTTTGAAATACAAAAACAAAAGTCCAGAGAAATCCAGAAAGGTCGATTTATTTGAGCAATTTAGAAGGAGCTGCATGATGGTGCTGTAATAATGGGAGAGAAGAAGTATGCCTTAATATCTTAAAAGGTTATTGAGTTTCCAGAAGAAATCAAAACTATAGTAATATGAAAAATGCTCTAATTCATTATTGATTAGAGAAAGAAAAATTAAAATAACTCTGAGTACCACCTCATACCTATTAGAAAGAACAAATGCTAGAGGGGATGAGGAAAAATAGGTATATTTAATTAACTACTGGTGGAGTAGTGAACTGGTCCAAACATCATGGAGAAAAATCAGGACTCTGCCCAGAAGGCTATAAAACTGTGCAAACCCGTTTACCCAGCAATACCACTACTAGGTCTGTACACCAAAGACATCTAAGGAAAAGGAAAAGGACTTCTACACACAAAAATATTTATATCAGCTCTTTTTGTAGTGGCAAAGAATTGGAAGCTGAACTCATTTGTTGGGGAATGGCTGAACAAATTGGGGCATATGACTATAATGGAGTACTATTATGCTATAAGACATGGAAAGGGAGAGGTGGTTTTAGAAAAAAATATGACAAGACCTATATGAACTGATGCGTGCTGAAGAGAGAACAGGGAGATCATTGTGCACAGTAACAGCAATGTTGTCATGATGATCAATGGTGTAAGATTGGCTACTCTGATCAATACAGTGATCCAAGACAATCCCAAAGGACTCATGATAAAAAAAAGTGCTATGCACCTCCAGAGTGAGAACTGATAAATCCTGAGTGCAAACAGAAGTTTAATTTTCTTGTTTACTTTTGCTTTTTAGCTTCTTTTTTGCAATATGGATAATATGGAAATGTTTTGCATGATTTCAAATGTATAGCTGGTATATTGTTTGCCTTCTCAGTGTGAGTGGGGGAGGGATAGGAAGAAGGGAGAGAATCTGGAACTCAAAATTTTAAAAGAAAGTTAAAAATAAATTTAAAAACATAAGTGTGCAGAGGGGACAACAAATAAAAGGTCAGCTGGAAAAATATTTTAACCTGAATGTAAACAAACAAAGGAAGAGATATTTATAGCATCAATGGCACTTTGGAAAAATTGTAGATGATATCTTAGATAAAGCTGGAACCATAAGATTGTGAAGATTAATATTTAAAGATTGACAAAAACCAACAAAAAGCCATTGGAAAAACGAGAGAATGGCACTTCAAGTACCTATAACATCTTGTATAAATGATTTAAGCAGGATATACAGAGACCTTCTATTAATGAGTAGAAAAATGCCCTTGAGGACCTATGAAAAATAAAAGAAATAGGAAAGCCAGGTATCACATTTTTAAAAGTTTATTTTTAAAAAAATCAATCCAAGCACACGAGAAGATTTCAACTCTATAATATTTCTTAACATAAAAAGTTCATCTTTTTGACACCAATATTCTCCTGGATATGTATATTGCTGTGAATCACAGAATCTTGATCTTAGAAGAATCACAGGTCACCCAAAGAGCGAAGGGAACCGTGAGAAAGCTGGAGGGCACTGCATAACAGAAGTCAAATAATGGCATGAAGCATAAAACATGAACTCAGTGATCTGCAACACCAAGAAACTTAAGACCAGATTGAATGGGAAGACATAATTCCAGAGACATAAAACACAAAACATAAACAGAAAAGAATCTGAATGATGGTGAAAAAAGAGGATAAACGTCACATAAGAACCACAAAGACTTCCAAACACACTGAGTGATTCTTGTATGGAGGATATACAAAAACATAGTCAAGAACAACAGAGGATCAGAGGATATAGAAACTGATGACACAGCATCTACATATTTGGAAGCACAAAATCACTGATACATGAAGGGTAAAATTAAATGTATATAAAGTCTGAAACTTTCCTGTAATTTCATCATATCTTACAGATTGCAATATTATTTTATCTTAATACTAACAAAAATGATGCATATAGGAAAATACTTGTTTTTGATATAGAGGTTATCCCTTGGTCATCTGTGTGTATGTAGAGTCTGATCAACAGTTCAACAAAATTTGTTTAGAAAACATGGATGAGGGGGCAGCTAGGTGGCACAGTGGATTAAGCACCAGCCCTAGATTCAGGAGGACCTGACTTCAAATCTGGCCTCAGATACTTTACACTTCCTAGCTGTGTGACCCTGGGTAAGTCACTTAACCAGCATTGCCCCATAAAAAATTTTTTTAAAAAATAAAAATAGAAAACATGGTTGAGAATGAGAAAAATGTGTGATGTAACATTAAAATAATTTAACCTGGAATTATTTAAACAGGTTATTGAAAATAAAAAGTGGGAAATAGACAACAAAAAGGACACTGGCAACAAGTATAATAATTTAAACCAGAAGTTAAATTGTCACAATAAAGAAATCAAGAGTCCAGAAAGGACCTTAGTCAACCAACATATTACTTGTGAAATGGAGAAAGATACCTAACAAAGCCAGCTCCCAGATAGAACATGAACTCATCTGGAAAATCTCAAAATTTAATTAAACCAGTTTAATTAAATTAAAATCTTAGGGCAGCTATGTGGCGCAGTGGATGGAGTATCAGGCCTACAATCGGGAAGACTCATCTTCCTGAGTTCAAATCTGACCTCAGACACTTAATAGCTGTGTGACCCTGGGCAAGTCACTTAACCCTGCTTGCTTCAGTTTCCTTATCTGTAAAATGAGCTGGAGAAGGAAATGGCAAACCACTCCAGTATCTTTGCCAAGGGTCACAAAGAGTCAGATATGACCTCAATATTGCAAAAAAAAGGAGATAAACAATTATACACATTTTTGTACCATAAAATAGAGAGAAGCAGAAGATAAAATCAGTTTGTTTAGTTGGATATCTTGTCAAGCTTTATTTAAAGTCATCCCAACGACATTCAAGGATTAAAATGAAAGGAGAAATATGAAAAAAAGAAAAAATTTTTTAAAAAGGTTTGAAAAAACCATTTCACCAACCTATTTTCTCCATCAAGGAAACTTAGAATATTTTTTAAACATAGAATATTTTTTATTTGTAATCATTCAAAAGATTTATGTCCCCCACAGTTCTTGAGGTGCTCATAAGAGGTAGAAATGGTGCTTAAAAGATGGAAAAAGCAGCTGGATTGAAACAAGTATGAGTGGTCTCTCCTCTTACCTCTTTCATTGTGGATTTCTGGTAAGGTAAGAAGATCCTTGCCTGAGACAATACAATTGTGAGGTCATTGAGGGACTGATATATCAGTTATCTGAAGGAGAGGAATATATTAAAAATGTGGAAAAAAATCTCAGGTCTTATTAATATTTTTAAAAGATGACTGAGAAAACATCAATAATTACTGACCTATATATAAGCCTACTCTCCAAACTACACAGATCAAGGTTATTCTCACTGTAGGCATTAGTAGGAAACAAGCAGGCTTTCAAAAGTGATACTACAATTAACTGAAATGTGTAGAGAATATAAAATCCCATTGTGCTTATTAGTTGTTGGTGACAAAATAAGCATTTGATGGTAGAACAGAATGCCATCTTATAGGCCCTTTTCTAGCAAGGTATCTCACATCCAAACATTAAGATTGCTAAGGAGTGTTTGGAAGATATAACAATACAATAACTCTGTCCCATGACCCTCTGATAATAAATATTGGTCAAGGTATAAAACCAATATCTATGTGAGTATCAGTCACTGTGGGGAAGCCTGAGCATCCAGCACTGTGTCCTAATGGAAGAGGGATTCCCCCCAGCTTGTCCTACAATGACTCCTGTTAGCAGATGACATTGTCCTGAGTGCATGGAGCGCCAAGGCACTGAAGAGCTCCTGAAAGGGATTTGTCATCATTCCAAGGATTTTGGCCTGTTCACCAACACGGGACCGGCAAAGCAAATGATAACTATTGCCCAGATTCCCACATGTATTTGCACAGACACGACTGCGTTGGTCCAAAAGGAAGTCTACCTAGGACAGCAAATACAGTTGGCCAACAAGCTGTGGCCAGAGCTTAAAAAGAAGAAAACCGGCTGGGCTGCTTTCAGGATATTGTGAATTATCATAACAACAGCACCAGTAACAGCTGACACATACAGTTCCTGCTGTGTGCCAGCAGTGTGCCATCTCTTCTGATCCTCACCACAACTCTGGAAGGTGGGTGCTGTCATGATCCCCATTGTACAGCTAAGGAAACTGAGGTAGACAGAGAAATCCAGCTAAGCAAGTGTTTGAGGAGGGACTTAAACCCAGGTCCTTTTGACTCCAAACCCTGTACTCTATCTACCACCATCAAGTTTCCCATGAAAGCAAAGGTCTATCTTTTCAATATTAACAGTTTATCAATTCTGCCCTATGCCATTGAGATATGGAACATTACTGCCTCTAAAGAATCAATCAATAAACATGTTTATGTTTGCTTTCATTTCTGTACATAGTACCAATCCTTGCCCCGGAGGAGCTTACACTCTAATGGGGAGACATTATGCAAACAAATATATGCAAAGCAAGTTATATACAGAATGAATAGGAAGTAATTAAGAGGGAAGGCACTAGAATTAAGAGGGGCTGGGAATGGCTTCCTGTAGAAGGTAGGATTTATTAGAAATTAAAGGAAGTCAAGGAGGTCACAGTAATTGGCTGTCTCTCATGCTAGAGAAAATACCCAGAGTTGAGACAGAGTATTTTGTTCATCAAACAGCCAGGAAACAAACCAGTGTCACTGGATCGAACAGTATAGGTGTAAGAAGATTGGAGGCAGGAGGAGGCTAGGTTATGAGGGGCTTTGAATGCCAAATAGGATTTTGTACTTGTTCCTAGAAGCAACAGGGAACCACTGAAGTTTACTGGGGGAGGGGAGGTGATGTGATTCAAGCTGCATTTTTGGGAAATCACTTTGGTGGCTGAATAGAAGATGGATTGGAGTGGGGACAGATTTGAGGTAAGCTGACTCACTAGCAGGCTACTGCAATGATCCAAGTGTGAAGTGATGAGGGCCTGCACCAGAGAAGTGGCAGTGTCAGAGGAGAGAAGGGAGCATATAAGAGAGCTGTTTCATAGGTGAAATCAACAGATTGGATGTGGAGAGTGAGAGACAGTGAGTGAGGAATCCAGAATGATTGTGAACCCGAGATACTGGAAATCTAATATTATTGCCCTCTATAATAACATGGAAGGAAGGAGGGAGAGAAGATTTAGGAGGAAAGATAATGAGTCCTATTTGGGGTATATTGAGTTTGAGATGTCTGAAAGGCAGTCAGAGATGAGACTGGAGTCAGCAGAGAACTTGGGGAAAGATGAGTAGATTTGATCATTAGCATAGAGATGGTAATTCAATCCATGAGAACTGAGATCATTAAGTGAAATGGTATAAAGGGAGAAGAGAAGAAGACCCAGGACAGAACCCTGAGGGACATGAACAGAAGGTCCAACTCTTCTGGAAAATAGTTTGTAACTATGTTTTATTTTATTTTATGTGAGGCAATTGGGGTTAAATGACTTGCCCAGGGTCACCTAACTAGTAAGTGTCAAGTGTCTAAGGCCAGATTTGAACTCAGATCCTTCTGACTCCAGGATGGGTGCTCTATGCACTGTACCACCTATCTGCCCCAATAAATATATTTTTTAAAAAATAACTTAAATACTCATATCTTTTGACCTTACTGCTGGAAATACACACCAAGGAGGTTAATGGAAAAAAAATAGTGTCATATATACCAAACTAATTTCAGTAGCATATTTTGGTTGCACCAAAGAATTGGAAACAAATTCAGTGATCAACAACTGGGGAATAGCTACATAAATTGTGGTAAATGAATGTAATGGAATCTTACTGTGCTGTGAGAAATAATGAATGAGAGAAACTCAGGAAGATTTATATAAAGCAAAGTAAGTAGCAGAAAAATAATATATGCAATGACCAAGAACAAAGTAATCAAACAAGACTGTGGCAAAATTATGATGCTTGGCCTCAAAGATGGAATATGGGAGGAGATCTTTCCCTACACCATCTCTTTGCAAAGGTGAGGTATTACGGATATGGAACCCTGCATAGAATGTCAGCCTTTATCAATACGCTGGTTAGTTTTGCTGAACTTTAACCCCTCTTCTTTATTCTTCTTTATAATAGAGGACTCAGTGGCATAGGGAGAAAGTAAAGCTACCCTGGAAAAGAAGTAACATAAAAACAAAAGAGACGTGTATAAAGCACCTTTGGCTATGTTTTAAAAGTCTATTCTGCTTCATTAGTCCAGTATATTCATTGAGCACTTTAAATTCTCTAGTATACTAAAAGTTATAAACATTTTAAAAGATAAAGTCCCTTCTTCAAGAAATTTGCAGCATAAGAATAGGTCTGGCTCTTCAACAAACCTCTAAGAGAAAGGCAATGCCCCTTTTAAGTTTTAGCTATGACTATACATTCATCAGAATGTAGCCAGAATGGAATTTTCCAGAGGAACCAAAAACAGGAATTTTATTTTTACCACATTGGTGACTTCACTGGTGTCAGGAATTCTCACTTTGAAAACTTCTGCCCAATGGATATCAGCAACTTTTTGGCAAGTTTAGAGTTTTAAAGAGTTTCAGAGTACTAAAAGATAAAAGGACTGCTACAGAGCCAGTACGTGTCTGAAGCAAGGCTTCCTCTCAGCAGGAACAGCTAAACTAACTTAAAGCCACAGAGAAACCAAAAAGTCAACTAAATACTAAAATAGATGATTATCAACACACACACACACACACACACACACACACACACACACACACACACACACACACACACACACCCAACACATGGAAGATAAAGATCATGTAGCATGCATAAAGGAGAAGGGTTGGTGAAAGGTTGCTTTGGAATGATAGTCTCACTGGCAGATTAAGAAATAAAATGAGACAATGGAGGGAAGATTTCAAGTCTGAATGTTACCACTTCAATATAGAAAAAAATGTTGAAAACTTTTCTAACATCAAACCTCTGAACTCAATATGTGGTTTTTATTTTATTGTATTTATTTTTTTGCAGGGCAATGAGGGTTAAACGACTTGCCCAGTGTCACACAGCTAGTAAGTGTGAAGTGTCTGAGGCCAGATTTGAACTCAGTTCCTCCTGAATCCAGGGCCGGTGCTTTTCCACTGAGCCACCTAGCTGCCCCCTCAATATGTTTATTAATGCTTCTTAAGATGATAGTCAAACTTTACACTACATTTTGACAAGTGTCATCCTGCCATCATTTAGGAATCTGCCCATGAGCAAATAGGAGTAAGTGCTATGATAGTTGTTAGTGAATCTGCCTTTAAGAATAATGGGGGGCAGCTAGGTGGTGCAGTGGATAAAGCACCGGCCCTGGATTCAGGAGTACCTGAGTTCAAATCCGGCCTCAGACATTTAACACTTACTAGCTGTGTGACCCTGGGCAAGTCACTTAACCCCAATTGCCTCACCAAAAAAAAAAAGAGTAATGGGATGGGGGCAGCTAGGTGGTACAGTGGATAAAACACTGGCCCTGGATTCAGGAAGACCTGAGTTCAAATCCGACCTCAGACACTTGATACTTACTAGCTGTGTGACCCTGGGCAAGTCCCTTAACCCTCATTGCCCTGCCCCCCACAAAAAAACAAAAAACAAGAGTAATGGGAGCTAGAACAGCTAGTCTGAAAAGGCTAATAGTAAAGGTGGGTTTTGCATAGAATTTTTTGGTAAGGAAAGGACTTTGTTTGAAAGGAAAGAAAGGACAATTCAGAGGGGAGTTGTACTTGGGAATAATATTTAAAGTGATTTAGAAGCAAAAATAGGCAAGTTATAGAACAGACAGGAAACATTTTATAATGGAAATCAATAAGGATTAAGCTGAAGATAAAAACGTTTAGTTAATGGCATGCCAACTGTGGTGGGTCCTTTAAATTCATTGCTTAGGAATTTTAATTTGATATACAAAGCAACAGAGTTACTGTAGGCCTCATAAAAAAAGAGAAATGGTGTGAAAAGATCAAAAAAACACCTGAAGAATGTTATTTTGCAGTGAATAGAAAGTTTTGGATTGGGAAAAAAGTTGGCAAAAAAATCTTTTTTGTTGTTCCAGTAACTGAGGTATATGATGCTGGTTGGGTGCGACTGGACTAGGATTAGAGGAATAGAAAAGGAGAATAACAAGGAATAGTTTGGACTCAAACCTCTAAAAATCACTCTTCTGTACTGTAATCAAGATGTAGAAAGGGGTGACACAGAAATACCCAAGTAAAAAAGGCACTTCCAGATAACTCTTGGTTTCTATAGCTTCTGTCACACAAAGAGTTGAAATAATTTTACTGGTGAGGTAAACCACTATATTTTACTTTACTCTTAAAAACAACCTTTGAAAACTATGGTTCGAGGAATTAACTACAGCCAACACTATTCACGGGTTCTCACATCCAGGGCTAACAATTACATCAAAGGCTATCTTGTCTAAAGCCCTCATTTGGAAGATGAGGGAACTAAAGTCCAGGAAAGTTAAGAAATTTGCTCAAAGCTGGGATCCTCTGAATCCTGAACCAATGCCATTTTACATACATACAAATACATACAGAGATATGAAATAAGAGATTCTGAAGACCAGGAGCAAAGGATGTCACTGGGGAAACATATAAGTAAAAGAGAAGATGGGGAGTTGGCAAGATGCCACAGTGGAAGAAGTCCTGGCTCTGCAATCAGTACACCTGAGTTCAAATCCTGCCTTTGATGTTCATCATCTCTGTTACTTTGGCAAGTTATTAAATTTCCCCAGCTTAATTATCAAATGAGATAATATTTGTAAAAAAAAAATGCTTACCATGGTGCCTGAAACATAGTAGGAGCTACATAACATATTCCTTTCTTCTTGTTTCCTTTTCCCCTAGGCCTGTTTCCTTATCTTTAAAAGGAAGGGACTGGATTAAGTGGCTCCCAAGTTCCTTTCCAACTCTAGATTGATGGTCCAAAATCCAGAAAACACGGTCTCTTTTCCTAGAGACATGTCAATGTAGATACCTCTTGGACAGGAATAACCAACCATATTTTAAAAACATTTTTATTAGGTCCTGTACCTAGCAGTGTTCTCAGAGAGTATGCATTCAAATATCACAAGGGTTGGCCTCAAAGGGCAGGAAGTGCGAGGTTCCCAGTTAGCTTACAGAAAATGAAAGGGATGTTTACTCTAAGTGACTTTACTGTGGGAAGTTCACCAACTATATACAGCTTGAAAGTATTAAGCTGAGTTGCTGAGGCAATCTCAATTTAAGAGATGACAGAGCTAGATTCTGCCTCTGATCACTGATGTGAAGACCACCTACAGGCACAGAGAAAGGAAATAAAGAAGGGAAGAAGCAGTAAGAAGAACAAATATGATATTTTGGTCTTCCTCCTCCCTCTTATTTGTTAATTCCCAAAAGATCTATCTATCCAGAGACATGTTCATTAAAGGAGTACTTGGGGTTTTGTTTTGTTTTATTTGGGGGGGAGGTAATGGTAGTAGTGGCAACAGAAATAAGGTGAAATTAGTGGTACACAGTATCTTTTTTTCTCAACTAAAGTATTCTACAAATAAAAAATACTCTGAGAATCACTATGTTGGGGGAGGAAAGAAGAGAAATGTGGGATCAAATGAATTATATTTCTGCTGCATGAATTTCTGTAACTTTCCATAAATATTTTCAGAAGCAAAACATTCAATTGTGCCTTAGTTATTTTTCCTTCACAGGAAAGGGATGCAACATGAGCTCAGTGACTTATGCCTCTAAAGCCCAGGAGATATCCTCCCTCTTTCTCTACCACTTCCACTCTTAGGCTTCATACCCATGTTTCTCAGTTTTTCTCTAAGATGATAGGCAATATTTGCATCAAATTTATTAAACACAAAGAGTATTATGACAGCAATTTGAAAGTTTCAGAAAAAGTATTTCATGAAAAAATTCATTAATCTCATTAGTTAAGCAACAAGTGACAGGAAATACACTTTAAATTTGAAGCTGATATTTTAAAGCATCAAAATCCTTTTTAAAAAAAGACTTTCTTTATATACCTCAATCAAAAGCTGAACTGCCCATTGCCATGGAGACAAGTCTACTTTGTTATAGTCTCCTCATAACAGAAGACAAATAATAATAAGGATAAAGATATTTGGTTGTTCAGTTGCTTCAGTCATGTCTTGACTCTTCATGACCCCATTTGGGAAAGAAACTGGAGTGGTTTGTTATTTCCTTCTCCAGCTCATTTTACAGGTGAGGAAACTGAGGCAAACAGGATTAAGTTACTTGCCCAGGGTCACACAGCTATTAATTGTCTGAGACTGGTTGTGAACTCAGGTCTTTCTAACTCCATGCCCAAAGTGCTATCTACTGCACCACATTGATGCCATGAGAAAGATATTAGCTAGCATTTACACAGAATTTTAAGGTTTGCAAAGTGCTTTATGTTATATTAACTCATTTGATCTTTACAACAATCCTGTGAAGTAGGTGCTATTATTGCCATCCTCAATTAACAGCTGAGGAAAGGGAAGCAAACAGTGAGTTGCCCAGGGTCACACACCTAGTGTCTAAGGCAAGATTTTACCTCAGATCTTCCTGACTTCAAGTCCCAAGCCCTATCCAAAGCCAGGAAAGAAATCGACTAATAGAAAAGCTTTTAATCTCCATACTTTTGTATTAAGTAATAATGGGTGTTTCTGGTTAAGCTAACACACTCAAGACAGTGAAGGGAAAAGAGTAAGGATAGACTTCCCCTAATTGTTTTAAACTAGATCAATAAAAGTAGAATTATTTAGTTAGAAGAAAATAATAAGGGCCAAACACATATCATCTCACAACTGTATAATGAGAATAAGTTTAAGTGACAATCAATGCCCTAGATCAAACTTGAAAAGAATGTGCTTGTCTTGCAGAAAAGCAGTCTTTCAGAGCTTATGTTACTTCACCTTAATCGAACTTTTAAAAAGAAATTATAGGTCTCATATAAAATATCTAACATTAAATTCACTATCTGTAACTGAAGCAACAAGTTTAATAGTCAATTTAAAAGAATTTCTAACAATTTGAATAGACTGAATCTCCCCCAAAAGAGTTTGAAAGAATTTGTTAATACTAATTCAGGCTGTGAAATTGATAGTATTTTTTCACTTTAGAAATAAGAAAACAACAACTCTGAGCTGCTGTCATATAAATAACACAGCATTTACTTAAGGGCAAAATACTTTAAGAAGATAGGATGTATCATAATTAACCAAATGTTAATGCTGATAGACTATTCTTCACTATAAGTGGTAATTCTATAAGCTGTTTTCACTTGATTTAAGATACAAGAGCATAATAATCTCTAATGAATTGAAAATGAGTATCACAAAAGAGTGCAACTGGGAGGCTAATAATAGGTATAAGCAAGATATGTATATACATATGTATACATAAAACATATATGTACAAGTGTATGCATGAAATAAGGGATATAAAATATATGCTCATATATGTGTAGGTATGTATACATACATGTACTATATATTATATATATATACACACACAATACACATATACATGCACATATATGAAATAGGGGATTCTGAAGACCAGAAGCAAAGGATGTCAATGAGAAAAGATATAATCAAAAGAGAAGATGGGCTGGTCACATGACAGAGACAAGGAATAAGAGATGAAAAGCCTCAGTGCTCCATTATTATCCTGGAGATGTTAGCAGAAATCAAGAAAGGCCCCTAGTAATGTGTGTGGATCCCATGATGAACTTGTAGGTGATCACAGACACAAGATGGGTTGAAATTTGTATCACTAGAGAAAAAAATCTAAACTGATAAGATCATAGATCTATTTAAGTATTTTAGTTAGAGGCAACATGCCAAAGTTCAGGTTATCTCCTCAATTAACCTGATTAACAATAAATCATAAGATCTGTGTTCATTTTTCTTTATTTAAAAATGTAAAAAAAAGTAATGGAAAAACCAGGATTCAGTATACTTTAGCACATGCAACAGAGACTACTTAAATCTGGGACTGGTACAATCAATATTATATCTTTAGAGATTTTCTACCAGTGGTTTATAAAACCCAATTACCTTTTTTCATCATCTTTTATCCAAATAAATAAATTGTACTATATAGGATATGATAAAAATGGAATTGAAAAATAAATTATCTCTTATAAAAATGCCCACTTGATTACTCTCTAGGCTCTAAACAACTCTGATCTAACCAGCTGTCATTCAAAATACCATTTTTACTAATATAACTCAATCTTTTTAAAATGTTCTCCTTCCACATGATACAGTAAGTAGTAGTTCAGTCTCTATTCTCTATTAGTCCTTTTAAAATGGAGACTCTCAGTTATGGCAATTTAAAAAGGGAAAATGAATTCAATCAAGACCACCTTAATTCATAAGACTTCTATTAAGTAGCTACGTTACCTATCTCTGGCCATATTAGCTTTCAGGGCAATAGAATGTTGATCTGGAGTAAAATAGCTCTGTATTCTATTACCAATCACTGGAAATCACCTCTACCAGAGAACAATAAATATCAACTATAAAGGAATAAAGCATAACCTAGCCCATTCATTGAATTTAAACACTATTTAAGGGCAGCTAGGTGGCACAGTGGATAAAGCACCGGCCCTGGATTCAGGAGTACCTGAGTTCAAATCCGGCCTCAGAAACTTAACACTTACTAGCTGTGTGACCCTGGGCAAGTCACTTAACCCCAACTGCCTCACCAAAAAAAAAAAAAATTAAACACTATTTAAAAATAACTATAAACCAGTTCTGCATTAGATGTGGTCCACCAAAGATACATAAATGAAATTTAGTATTTTAAATTGTTTTCCTATTAACTGATGATATTTTAGAAACCTTTTCATTGTATTACTTATTTTCAGCTTGTATTTTCCTAATATTTTAATTTTAAACTTAAAAATAATATCTTCTGTCAAAGGGTTCATCATCTACAAATATTAACATGATATGATATATAACAGCTTTAATGAAGGATTCTTACCCTGGGGGCCACAAACTTGTTTTTTGTTTTAGATTTGGTAACTATTACTCTATATGAGTTTTCTTTGTAATCTCATAGCTTTTATTTTGTGCATTTAAAAACATTATTCTGAGAAGGGATCCGGGCTGACAAAGGGCTTCCATCACACACACACACACACACACACACACACACACACACACACACACACACGCGCGCGCGCGCAAATCAGGAATCTTGAATTTAAAAGAAGTGTAGAGGGGGCAGCTAGGTGGCACAGTCAATAGAGCACCAGCCCTGGATTCAGGAGGACCTGAGTTCAAATCCAGACTCAGACACTTAAGACTTACTAGCTGTGTGGCCCTGGGCAAGTCACAACCCCAATTGCTTCACAAAAGCAAAACAAAAAAAGAAGTATAGAGGAAATGTCTTCATGCAATGAAAATAATAGCTTCCTCACCTTAAAAAGCCATACTTGTTAGTAAAATTAGATAAGTTAGGCACTTTGGAGAGCAGGATGATTTTTAACATTTCTGAGTCTACATAGTTGATTAAGTTTTGAATTCTTTAAAGGTCCAAATGGCAGAATAAAAGTAGCTCAATTATACGGCATTTTCTAGTTTACAAAGCATTTTCTACATAATAACCTTAAGAAGGAGATAATGAAATTACCCTCACCATTCACCTTTTTAAAGTGAAGAAACTGGGTCTTGGATTAAGGTTAAGTGATTTAGTTACTGAAAGTTAGAAAGTTAATACATTAAGTTCCAAAGCCAGTATTTAAACCAAGATCTTTTGACTCCAAATACAGTGTTCTTTTTTATCACACCATCTCTCAAGTGTAATTAATACTGAATTAAAACATGTAATTGACATGGGGTTGGGAGGGGGGGACATTAAATTTGAATTAGTTTCTTAGCTACTTTTCAAAGATTCACAATGAGTTGATTTACTACCAAAGCAGATAAATTCTTTATGACATATTCTTCATTGTAAACACACAGGCATCACATAGCCAATATTTTTAAACTTTGCTAGCAGTTAAAAGTTCAGCATTATCCTTCAGTAGTTGCCGATATACTACATAGATTAGTTTACCAAAAATGCAAGGTAAACAACTAGGTTTATCGGGGCAGCTAGGCGGCGCAGTGGATAAAGCACCGGCCCTGGATTAAGGAGGACCTGAGTTCAAATCCAGCCTCAGACACTTGACACTAGCTGTGTGACCCTGGGCAAGTCACTTAACCCTCATTGGCCAGCTAAATAAATAGATGACTGAAAGAATAAACAAACAAAGAAATGAACAATTAAATAGATAAACAGATAAACAAATAAATGAATAAATAAAATAAAATAAAGACAGGAGAGCATGGCTTGGTGTATAGAAGAAGGCTAACTTTAGCACAAGGCAGACCTGGGTTCAAGTTCTGCCTCTGACACTTACTATCTGTACGGACCTCCACAAGTCACAATTTACCCTGCTATCACCCCATTCTATGTACTCTTCAACCTTTCCTGAACTACTTAAAAAATCTATTAGATCAACCAATCCCTCTAGCTATCTGGCATCCTCTGTCAACTTTAGGTAATCTTTATGTTTACTCTTCTCACTCTCTTACAAACTCTCTGCAATCTGACTTTGGACTTCCTCATTAAACTAAAACTGCCCTGTCCTTTTCAATGCCCATCTTAATTGTTGATTTAATGAATGCTAGTTTTTCAATTTTCATTCTTCTTGGCTTTTCTGTAGTCTTTAACATTGTGAATCACTATCTCTTTTGGGGTTTTTGTGACTATTCTCTATTTGTTTTCCCTTGCTTGTCTACTCTCCAGTTTCCTTGGCTGGATAGCCTTATCCATATCATGTGCATCATCTTGCCTGCTGACTGCATCAGTTCCAATGGATTTAGTTATCTTTTCTATGTTATATGATTCTCAGATCTACATCTCCAACTCTGGTCTTTCTCCTGAGCTATGATTCCACATTACCAAACTGCCTTTTAAACATTTCAAACTGGATGTCCCATATCCCTCAAACATCTCAAACTCAAGATTATCAAAACAAGAACTCATTATCTTGCCCACCAAACCCTCTCCTCATCAATTTTTTGAGGACTGTTGAGAGCACCACTATCCCTCCCAGTCACCCAGGGTCACAACCTCACAGTCATCCTAGACTCCTCATTCTCACTCAGCCCCAACACATCCAATATTCTTACGAAGATAAATAAAAAGGAAACACAAAGAGGAAAATAATATTCACCCTGACTGCTATAAATGGAAAGAAAAACAAACAAAACCCAAATTAAATGTCAAGCAATTATAATGAGCAATTTGGCCTCAGAAAAGAGTTGAAAAATGTACCCCATCTCCTTCTTTGCATTTGTGGGAGATTATGGGTTTAGGATATTGTGTCAGTAAAATTTTTTTTCTTTTTAAAAGGTCTTTGTTACAAGAGATGATTTACTGGATGAAGGAGGAGTGAAGTGTTCAGAAATAATGTGATATAAAATATATCAATACAAGTAAGGAAAAATAACTCACCCAAGGTAAAACTTAAAAAAAATAGAGCTATCCAATAGTCAAATCAATTGCTTCAAGGGAGTTTGAGCTTCCTTCTCACTAGAAGTCTAAAAGATATTTAAAAGATACATTTTCAGGTATATTGATGATGGCATTATTGTTCAAGTAGGAGTTGGGCTAGATGACTTCTGAGGTCCCTTCAAACTCAGAGATTCAGTGAGATCTAGGTATCATGGAAAAACAGATGATCCATTCCCTAGATAAAGAGCTGACTGTACAGTTATACTTTGGGCTATCAAACTTCCAAGACTAATATAAAAGACTTCTGCTTTTTGGTACCTGCCTCAGCATGTCTTCTACCTGCCAATATTCCCACAAGTTTTAAGCACTATTTTAATACAATTAATTACAAGACTATGTGGCTATAAATTATGTAAAAACAATTGCTGCCAAAGGTTCCCAAAGTAGTTTAGGCAGGTTATTGTGCACATTACATGCAGAAGCAATGGAAAATTATGGATTTGAGAAATTTGCAGGGAGTTTTCTGCCTTTTGTAGACCCAAGTCTTTTTTATTTCAAAGATAGCCTTCATCATGGCAGCCAAAACACTGGTACCCAGGCCTACATAAACTATTTCCAGATGAAATCCCTTCTCCATCACCACAAATTTAAATTTTAGCATAACAGCTTAGAAGGATTTTTGCTTTCTTGACTCAAAGAATAGCTGAAAAAATTAAATGATTATGCTGTTGTGTTTTAGGAGGTGGTGAGCAGACAGATTTCAGAGAGGCCTGGAGGAACCTGGGTGGGACTGATGCTGAGTGAGGTGAGCAGAACCAGGAGAAGATTGTGTACAGTGGTAGCGGCACTGTGTGGTGGTCAACTGTGGTAGACTTGGCTCTTCTCAGCAGTGCAGTGATCTGGGACAGTTCCAGGGAACTCACGATGGAGGATGTTCTCCACATCCAGAGGGGGGAACTGTGGATTCTGAGTGCAGATTGAGCCACACTGTTTTTACTTTTGTTTTTTGTTTTTTTGTTTTGGGGGGTTTTCCCTTTTGTTCTGGTTCTTCTTTTATAACATGACTAATGCAGAGATATGTTTGGGGTGATTGTGCATGTATGACCTGTATTGGATTGCTTTCTATCTTGGGGAGGGGAGAGAGGAAGGGTTGGGAGGGAGAAAAATTTGGAACTAGAGGTCTTGTGAAAAGAAGTGTTGAAAACTGTCTTTGCATGTAGTTGGAGAATAATGAAATGCTTTTATAATTTAAAAAATAAATGATTATGCTATCATATTTCCCAAAAAAACCTATAAACATTTTTTAGATTGTCTTTAAGGGGTAAAACTACCTCCTCACCTTAATCATTTCACTGAAAGCATGCATATTCTAGAAGAAACAAAAAAGGCGTTTTTTATACTTTTCTGAGAACAAAGCATTGCAAATAGTGGAAAAGTATAATTAGAGGGAAATTAACTAATTAATTAGGGTATAAAGCATTCTGTAAGCTTTGAATAAAGTGATTATGGTTTTTCCCAGATTAAACTATAAATAAAGCAATCTCTCCCTCTCTCTCTCTCTCTCTCTCTCTCTCTCTCTCTCTCTCTGAAAATATCATTATAGGTTCTTTATCCATGTCTGCTTGAGAAGAAGCTCAAGATACTCTGAACAATGAACACTTCAGAAGACTGCCTCTAAAAATCAGTTATTCAAGAGGCAGTCTTACCTAGACAAGAATTATATTAGAGCCTATATTTCCAAATGCTGGTCTAAATTTCTATTTTGACCTCCAAGCCCAAAATTCAGAAACAGTCTCCTTACCTTTCATTAGTTGCAAAGTAAAAAGAATCTACAAAGGTAGAGCTATTTATACCATATTTACAGCTATTCCCCCCCCCCAAAGGGCACTTAGGAACATAATTTTTATATAGGGTCAGACTTGTGGACCCAGGTGTTCTCTCTCAGAACTAATGAAAAATTACTCTAAGGCAGGGTTCCTAACCTTTCTATTTGGCACAGAATCCTTAGTTATTCTGGTGAAGTCTAATACTGTTATAGCTTATGCCTACATTTAGAAAAAGGGAAAATGCTAAATTTCAACTTGAGGTCAGTAAAAATAGAGATGTAATTTTTTTCCCTATCCAAATCTATAGCCTCCTGAAATCTATCCACAAAACCAAGTCCTTGGGGGAGGGGTGGTCCATGGAACACTGATTAAGAACTCTGGCTCTAAGAATGGAGTTCTCCTCTACATCATCAATTCCAGTGGGTTTCAAGATATACTTCATTAGTTTCCCTTAGTAATTTATCTAAACTCTTCTTGAACTTGTTCCCTTAGGAGGTTATACAGATGGAAAGGATCAAATTCCATAAGTTTATTACTCAGGATATACAGGGCTTCCTTCATAACAAAATCCACCTCTTTCAGCATGGTTTTGCTAAACCATTTTTTGATTAACTGCCTTCCATTGTGAATGTGTACATCTTTTCTCCTCTAAGTTAGCAGCACTGAAACTGCCTGATGGTGAATCTGTCTGCCTCAAGACTCTCCCTAATCCAATCCATCCTCCATTCAGCCACTAATGTAATTCTCCTGAAATACAGGTTACCTTGCCACACCCCCCAAAAAACCCAAAATCTCTAGTAGCTCTCAATCACCTCCAGGATCAAATACAAAAACCTCTTTTTGCCACTCAAATCCATACATTACCTAATCCACTCCTACCTTTGTAGCATAATACCTAACTGCTCTCACTCTTTACCGCCTCCCCCCCATAGTCTTTGCTCTAGTGATGCTGGCATCCTGGCTGTTCCACTAACAAGACTCTCCATCTCTTGGCTCTGGGCATTTTCTCTGGGGGTCCTCCATGCTTGCAATGTTCTCCCTCCTCATCTGTGCCCACTGTCTTCTCTGGCTTCCTTTAATTCCCAACAAAAACCCCATCTTCTAGAGTAAAACTTTCCCAACCTCTCAATCCTAGTGCCTCACCTCTCTGTTAATTATTTCATATTTGTCCGGTACATAGTGTTTTTATATATTTTGTTGTTGTTGTTATCTCCCTCATTAGTTTGTGAGCAACTTGAGAGCAGGGATTGTCTTTTGTATCCCTAGCATTTAGTATAGTGCCTAATAAACAGTATATACTAACAAATGTTTGATTGATTGATTAGCACAATGTCACATATAGAAGGTACTCAATAAATATTCATAGAATATAATGAGAAACAATTGTTTAATTCCTATGCAGTGTCAATTATACTGAACTTTATAAAAAATGCCTGCTATAACACCCCATATACCTACATAACACCTCCTTAGTTATAGCTCATGGCCCCCCACAAAATGTATCACCAATGTGTAAGCTTTAACAGTTAGCCAGCAGACACAATTAGCTCAAAGCAAAGACACTTACAAAGACAGTATACAGAATATCTCCCCCATAAAATCTGTGGCTCTCTCTTTCCCAAAAATATACACAGCCAGTAGCAGGCACACACATAGAGGGTACACAAGTAGATATGGTCAAGGCAACTCACACCTCCAGAAATTCAGGGCCCTAATGTTCTCTCTCTTTTCCAGTGTCTTCGAGTTGCTTCTTCTGGGTCCCATGTCTCTGAAGGAAAAGGTCATCTGGCCTGCCTGGAACTATTCTTCACCTCAGTTTGATTTCTAATTTCAAAGAATAGCTCTCTCATGAATCCATAGTTGGCTCTCTTCTTTGCTGCCAGGAGTCACAATTTTTACTCATCTCCTCTGAATATCTCATCTCCTTGTCTTCTGGATAGGTTTGGAGTTGCTCTCTTGGCAAGTAGCTCTGGGCAATGCTCTATGACTGAGAGGGGGAGAGAAACTCCTTCCTTTCCCAAGAGAAAGAAGAGTGATTCTCTCTTAGGAAATGAGTTTTTCCTCCATAGCTGATTCTCTCCTCTACTGCCAGTGTTGCACTGCACATCTGCTTCCTTCCTTGGATTGTTTGCAGGCCTGGCCAGCTAGTTTTTAAAGACCATGGTATGGTCAATATTTTGCCAACCAATGGTAAGCTTCCTTTCAATTCCATCAGGGCAAACTTTACATTTTTCTAAAAATACGTGTTTTATGGCTCTATGAGGATAAGAAAATATGCCAACTCTACAAATCACAGCATTTCAAAACGATTCTCAAGTCCCAGCTGATCATTCACTTATTTCATGCAATCTTAAATAATATTATTATATGTCAGAAGATTCTGGCACTTGCTAGGTATAAGGTCCCAAAATTCTATCTATGATGTATAAAATCTAATGAGTGGTCACCTTAAATTAGAAAACGTATAGCACCAATCTTTGGGCATCAAATATTTATTAAAGTATATTAGGGGTTAGTAAAGAGAAACAACTGGATAAAGTATGAGATTTGCCTGCTCTCCCTATCCTGCCTGTCTCTCCCACCAAGCCCCCATCTGGAAACAAAAAGGCCTCGCTCCTCCTAGAAGCCTCCTGTGAAACAGGAAACAGGGCCATCCACACACACACACACACACACACACACACACACACACACACACACACACACACACACACACAGCTCCAAGCTAATTAGTTGGTAGCTCTGATTGACAGGACACATAGGCAGCAAACATCACTTCCTGACACCAATCTGACCTGCAAAACCTCAGAAAAGGTCACTTCTGGATGCTAAAGTCACATGGTTTCTTTTCAGGCCAGAGTTCACAATGTTCCTCCCAGCAGGGGATGTCATTCCAATTCTCACAGTGGTCACTAAAACAAAGTTTACCCTGTTTGTTGTTAGTGAATTCCCACTTTCTTTCTTCACTGCCCACTTTCAATACCCATTTAAATCTATCTAGCAGAGTTAACTAAAAAGAACCATTCTCAAGCAACTTAAGCTAAAATAATACAGGTCTATATATAAGTCTAAGTGAAATATGAAGTAAAAACTTTCAATACATAACTAAAATAAGATTTTACTGACACAGTGTCATTAACCAGTAAATTAAAAAGAATGATGAACTGCAAGCCCAGAGGGCTTGGTTCTAGTCCCACATTCACCACTTCCTTGATAAATTACAACATTCCTGAGATTTATTTCTTCCAACTATAAAAGTAAAGGTCTTGGACCAAATTATCTTTAATATCCCTTCCATTTACAAAATTCTACTATGCTTACCCTGACAGAAGCCAAAGGTAAACAAGTTATTCATTTATTGCTAATGTAATGGTTCTCAGCTAGAGTGTTAGGATCAGAATATTAGAAATTAAAGGCCTCTTACAAGATGAACTGACATAAATCTCTTGTTATGGATAAACTAGGCCAGCTTGGCACCTAACACCTTCTCTTTCCTCCAAAGACTTCTCAGTTTTAATCTCAGCACCTATCTAAATATATGAAAGAATCACATTTGAGCAATTTCTAATAACAATAGCAGACATTTCTGTAGTGGTTTATAAAACATTTTTTTCATAACCCTCTAGGGTAATGAAAATATTAGCCCCGTGTTGTAGAAGAAACTCCTGAGTATGAGAGGTTAAGTGACTAACCTATAGTCATATTACTTAATAAGCTGAGCATTAGGAGTCAAATTCTGGTTCCCTAACCCTAGTCTAGTAATTGTTCCACCTTACCCAGAAAATGAAACAACCAATAGTAAAACACAAACCTATTATTCAGAGTAAACACACGAAAAAGTATCAGAAGAAATTTTAGTGCTAAAGAAAACCGGTCTTTAGGCCCTTAGTACAGGCAGGCCTCAATTTACAAAAAGATCAATTGTTTGGAACTCAGACCCTATTTTTTACAGAAACAATGTTATACATGTTTTTTCAGGTCAGGCCACAAAACCTAGTATGTAACACAAGGTAGATTATAAGCACTGCAAAACAATGTTTCAATGAGAAAATGCACTAAAGTCTCCCATTTAGTTTGCTAGGAAGATTTCTCCTACTGCAAAACTCTAGCACTGGGATTTGGAATTATTACTTCCTCCTCATATTTCCCACCTCACCCCATCCAACCCCCTAGAACAAGTGGTTTCTACTATGGCCAGTGCTAGAAACTATACAGGGAACAAGCACAATAAAGGAGGCAAAAGGGTTAGAAGTGAGTCTTCTACCTTCACAAGATTTACCTTTCCTTTCTGTTGAGGGTCTTAGATTGGCCCATTACCACCTGTGTCAATTTCCATTTTCTTTCCTCTGAGCGTGCCACTATAGGCACAATAATTGAACAGCTTTATCCCTAACCCCAAGTCTAAAGCAAGAAAGAGGCCCAAAGTCCTTCTCAGGTATTTTAGGGGATTTTACTGCTAGAAATGATAAAGAAATAGTAGTGACTGAAGGTATAGTTTCCCTCCTATAAGCTCTCCTTTTTCATTCTTTTTTTCCTTAAACCTTGCAGAGAAAGATAAAGGTCTAGGAGCTAATAATGATGACTTCTGGGTATGGTGTGCAAAATACAATTTAAGATTTAATATTTCTAATCTAATCTAATCTAAACATTAAAACAAAATATTTGTGGTTTTTTCTTATTTTCATCTATAACTTTGTTTTCCCTCCTCCAAAAAGAAAAAAATAAAGTCCTTCTTCAGGTCCCTAACAATCTCAAATCCCCCTACTTTCTGGAAAGAATTACTTAGTTGCTTTTGTCAAGAGACCCAATCAAGTAACACTGGAATACAATTCTAAGGTTCAAATTTCCACACTTGGCCCTTTATCTTGGGAATTCTAGCAACAAAGATACTTTGTAAGCTCAGGCCTGTCATTAAATAAAGAAGCCACTTGGAATAAGGAATCTTCCCAACAAATACATTTTTAGGTTCTCTTTTGTGTCAGTATACTACCATCATTTTAGAAATGTATAAGGAAAAGTCCACTTTACCACAAGTTTGTTTAGCATGGATAAAAATAAATAGCTCTATGGGGTCTTCAGCCAATAGAGAGACTGGAGCTTATTACAAAGAAAGGCTACAGAAGCAAAAATTTAGTCAAAAGAAAACTTACTATATGAACAAAAATAAGTGCAGTCACCTTTGTTTAGCCCAATGATATAAGTGGAAAGAGCTCTGGACTTGGAGTCAAGAGAAATCCGGAGTCTGAATCCAAGCTATGATCCTTATTACCTCTGTGATCCTATTCTAGTCACTTTATCTTACTTTTTTCATCTAAATTAAGAAAAAGGGAATAAAAATACTTTTCCTGCCCACCTCAGAGGGCTGTTTGACAGTCAAGTGTAAATATACATAAAGCCTTTCCCAAATCTTCATGTGGTATATAAATAAGTGGTTATTTTTTAATGTATAATGACAGTGTCACCATAGATTATTTAAAACAAAGTAATTGAAAAGCAAATTGCATTTTGCTGTGGAATATGGTATATGATTTCTTGGCAGCTTATTTCTGTATTAATATTTTGGCTGAGCTAAGATTAAAATTACTTTCTATTTCCTGAAAACATACATAGGGGAAGATTGCCCAAGAGCATCCTATGCCATTGGAAGGATAAAGCATGGGATTAAAAACTGGCCACAGAATCTACAAACAGATAAGTCATAGATGACTATATAATGAAAGCGTTCAATAAAATTTTAGATCACATCTTAAAAATGTTTTCTATAGGGAGAAACTGCAAAATGGCAAATATATATGAAAAACTGAGAAACCAGATTTTATTTAAGGATGCTGGCACATACAACCTGAACAAGACAGTTTCCACACAGTGGCTCCTTTGTATTTTTTAATCAATTACTAGGAATTTTCAAAGTCAAAAAAATTTTTTTAAGTTTACTTTTTGTTAATATGCCCAGCACTATTACTCTGTACTGAATGAGATACAAAGAAAAGTAACAATAGAAAACATTTGAACATGGAAATTTAGATAATATTAATTTCTTGAGGAATTAGGTCATATCAACTTTTATCAACCCAACATTTTACAAAATTTCTCAATACAGAAACATCTACTATGAAACTGACAGTGAGCAATATGCATATATAATTGACACTTAGTACAGAAGTCTTCAACAAATAAATGAAACTTTAATCTTGTATGTGTGGTAATTTTCTTTTTTCTTTTCTTTTCTTTTTTTTTTTTTGGTGAGGCAATTGGAATTAAGTGATTTGCCCAGGGTCACACAGCTAGTAAGTGTTAAGTGTCTGAGGCCAGATTTGAACTCAGGTCCTCCTGAATCCAGGGCCGGTGCTCTATCCACTGCGCCACCTAGCTGCCCCTATGTGTGGTAAACTTAACCTAAATTTTAGTCGGCTGTATTTTTAATAACATGCAATTCAAATTTTAGTTTCTTTAGCCTCTTTTTTTTTTTAACCATACCAGAGAAAAACAAATCCTATGCTTGTAAAGAATTCATCACCCAGTGAACTAACTATATGTGGCCAAAAAAAAGTCTCAGACAAATGTTTTTACCTGAGTAATTTAAGGAAGCTCTAGTGTAGTATAAGATGACCAAAGAGTAAGAATCTTTGTACTTAGTCATAATTGTTTATATACAATATTATCATAAAAATTTTAATGCCATGGATAAATTGAAATGTCCATCACACCCTACCAGAAAATTAAGAGCAACAAAATGTAAGATGTTAGAACCTAAGACTAAATAGCAAATGGGTATATAACATGTTATATATCCCCCAGGTAGCACCTAATTTCATAACAGTCATGTTTTCTGGATGTTGGATGATGGGATTCTTTATAGGTCAGAAGGAATCAGAAATAAAGCAGGATGGTTTTAAAGTTATATGTTGAATTACATAGTAAAAAAAGAAATACAAAATCTGTACAATAGAAATTTGGAGTTTTATGTACAATCATCTCCTATTTTATATTGTAGATGAACATGCTCATTTTATTTAGTATTTGTTAAATTCAGAATTTAAAAAAGCACATTTTTTTAAAGGGTTCTTTGTAACCAAAGCACCTAAGGTCAGTTAGTAAGTAGTGTTTTATTAAGAACTTAAACTGTATAAAGTGCATGAATACAGAGACAAAAACAATCACTTCCTTCGAGGGGTTTACATACTAATAGAGAAGACACCATGTGTCTAAATAGGTATATAGAAGATAAAATAGAAATTAAAAAGAAGTTAATCTGAGAGAGGTCATTTCTAGCTCCTCTAAAGGGATTGGGGAAATCTCCCAAAGAAGGTGATACTTGAGCAAAATCTTGGAGGAAATGAAGGATTCTAAGAGACAAAGTTGAAGGACCCACCAAGCATGAGGGACTGCCATGAAAAGGCAAAGGCATGGAGGAGGGAGATGGAGTGCTATGTTCAAGGAACCACAAACATTTCACTAAGGTCAAACATTTTGCATGGTCAACAGTTAAGAGAAGCCTACTTCTTACTCGAACTGCCTATAGATATTAGTAAGACAGGTTTGGGGGGCAGCTAGGTGGCACAGTGGATAAAGCATCAGCCCTGGATTTAGGAGGACCTGAGTTCAAATCCAGCCTCAGATACTTGACACTTACTAGCTGTGTGACCCTGGTCAAGTCACTTAACCTTCACTGCCCTGCAAAAACCAACAATAACAACAAAAAACAAAAAACAAAGAAAGACAGGTTTGGTCTGGGTGTCCCCCAACTAGGAGAGGATCTATTACCATAGTTCCTCACTGAAATTTTGGGAAACTTACTATAAGGACTCAGGAGTTGCCTCCTCATTTTTGCCTCAAGAATCCCTGGCCTACTCCAAAGCTCAGCTCCAGAGTTTCCTATGACATGAAGCTTTCCCTAAGCTTTCTTGTTAACTCTGTCCCTCCTCAATTAATCTCTCAAACATGTTTTACATGTTGTATCTCCTAATAGAATGTAAGCTCCAAAGACCCTATTTTTTTCTTTGTATGCCCCAAATTTAAAGAGTATCACATAGAGGTTGCTTAATAAATGCTAATTAGATTGGTTTAGTTATGTCCTTAACTGCCATACAACCCCAACAATACCCTGAACCAGATTCCCGCTTAGGAAAAGCAGGGGGAACAAATCTTGAGGCAGGCTGGAATTCAGTGGTCCAAACTGCAAATAGCAATGATCTAGCAGCCAATGCAATTGCTCAGACTCTCTGTGCCAACACAGACCATCTGGGAATCCCAAGAGGAATACTTCCTGTTACAACCTAATTTTGAGGGGATTCTGAATGAGGTAGTATGAGAATTCATCTGAAATGCTCTGATGACCACCCAAAGAAGCCACAAAATGGATAACAAAGGGAACCTACAGAAGTGCTTCCTTATGTAATTATTACCTCTTTATATCTCTAAATTGAGACCTTACCATTCAGCTGATTTGTTTCTACCTTTCATTAGATAAGAATAGGGATATAAGAAAAACACAAAACTAAGAACTCTCTCACCTTTATTAACACTAATTTTCCCAGGCTTTGTTGCTGTTGTTGTTGTTGTTGATTTGTTCATTTTAAATATTCCTTCAAAACAAAACAAGCTATTGTTTTAGCTTGGGGCAGTTAAGTGGCAGAGTGGATAAAGTTCTGGCCCTAGAGTTTGGAAGACTCATCTTCCTAAGTTCAAATATGGCCTCAGATACCCGTGTGACCCTGGGCAAGTCACTGAACTCTGCCTCAGTTTCCTCATCTGCAAAATGAGCTGGAGAAGGAAATGGCAAACCCCTTCAATATATTTGCCAAGAAAAGCAAAGAGTCAAAAACAACTGAAATGACTGAACAACACGGTAACTTTTTCGGGCATATATTCTGTAGTATACATCTATTGTCAAGAGAGCACCACCACTAATAAAATGTGGTACTTTGCCTCCAGTTGTCATTTAAAAAAATTCAAACCACTGTTTCCTACAGTAAAAACTCTATTAAATAGAACCCAAGTAACAGAAATACAGAAATCTTCGATTAGTATTTTACCAGTTCCTAAATCCCACTTTTAGGAGAAAAAAATTGCTCATTTCATACTAAGAATTTTATAATAAAATTCTGCAAAGTATGTGTTGGAGTCAATAAGCATTCAATTTAATTAAGTATACTTTCTATAAAGAAGATCCCAAACCAACCCTTCCATTCTATTAAATTATAGCTAATACTTTGAGTCAGGAAGACCTGAGTTCAAATTTGAACTCAGACACTTAATAGCTGTGTGACCCTGGGCAGGTCATTTAACCTCCTCTATTTGCCTAAATGCCCTTGAGAAGAAAATGCCAAACCACTTCAGTATCTTTGTCAAGAAAACCCCAAGAACAACATGGTCTGCAGGGTCAGGAAGAGTCTGAACACCTGAACAACAACATAAAACTGCATATTTATGGGTATATGAAGTAAAATAGAAACACTGCTAGATTTAGAATCCGATGACCTGAGTTCAAATCCCAATTGTGCCACTTACAACCCTGTGTAACAAGTCACTTTACCTTTATAGAATTGCTTCTTCATCTGTAAAATAAGGCAGTGGAATGTATGATTTCTAATACCCTTTCTAGCTCTAAATCTATGATTTGATGGAAAGATCAATACTTTTTAAAATCACCAAACTCCTTTGTTGCAAGAAAATTTAATCACCCAACTCTTTTACTGCAACAGAAAAGATTTTTGTTTAATCTTTAGTAAACCAAAATATATTTTTTCTGACTCTCAGTGGAGTTTTACTAGGAAACATCACTTTTACCTGATTTTTTTTTTTTTTTAGTGAGGCAATTGGGGTTAAGTGACTTGCCCAGAGTCACACAGCTAGTAAGTATTAAGTGTCTGAGGCCGGATTTGAACTCAGGTACTCCTGACTCCAGGGCCGGTGCTCTATCCACTGCGCCATCTAGCTGCCCCTTTTTACCTGATTTTTAAAAGAAATCATATATAGTAAAATCCTAGATAATCTAGAATATTCAGGGAATGATTCAGGGATAATCAATATCTAAAGTAGTTTTCTAGATAACTGAGGGTTAACCTTTTAAATTCCAGTACCTATATTCTTTTATGGAAAGCTTTATAAAATTTCTAAGTATTTCTTTACCTTTTCAAACAAAATATGCTAAACATAATTTAAACTGTGCTTACTAACATAGGCCACCATTATTTTACTATACTAAAGTGATAAAGTGGTAAATGCAAATGGGTGCATGAGACATTGTCTTGGCTTGTTTTTGCTAATACTTCATATGGCAAATGTCCTTTTCCTTGTTTTTTAAATGCTCTCTTCCCCTGACTGCTAAATTGTACTGGCTGTTCAATCTTGGTCATAGGGGCTAATGAGATACAAATACTATCTAGAAAAATATCCCAAAAATCTTGAGCATATCTTATCTCTTTAAAAACTATCACAGGGGGCAGCTAGGTGGTACAGTGGCCCTGGATTCAGGAGGATCTGAGTTCAAATCCAGCCTCAGATGCTTGACACTCACTGTGTGACCCTGAACAAGTCACTTAACCCTCATTGTCCCAGAAAAAGCTATCACAAAGATTCTTAACCTTTTTTATGTTGAGCCCTTTAGCAGCCAGATAAAACCCATGGACTTTTCTCGGTATGTTTTTAAATGTATAAAATATACTGGATTACAAAAGAAGCCAATTATATTGAAATAAACATCCAAATTTATTTTAAAAACAAGTTAATGGACTCCAAGTTTTATACATATAGCAGTACTGGTGAATGTTTGCTCCTCCAGACCACACAATCGTCCAACAGAACAAATAATGGATAAAAATCCACCACTTTGTTATTAACTCTTCACAGATAGAGTACCCTATGATTTGCTGCCCCCATCACAACTTTAATGACTAACAGCACCTCTTCATCTTGCCACTTTTCTTGTGTTTTGTGTTTCTTTTTGCTCTCTAGTGAAAAGGCTAGTTTGTTTATATTCCACCAATCTTAATTCTGTACCATTAACTCAACCAGAAAACTAATGGTATAATCTTCCAGTCTTCTATTCAACTCTTTTTGGTTGTGTCCATTTTTTGCTGGGTACTCAGGAATCACTTATTTCCAGCCCCAAGAAGTTTTCTTCCTTGTTACTTCTAAGATCCAGAGTTGTTCCACAAGACTGATCTCTGGACAGCCAGTGCTCTTCTGTGTTAAAATAAAAGTTGAACTGAATTGCAGAAAAGTTTTGAACCCATTATATAACATAGTAACCCCATCATGTTTGGTAAAACCTGAATACCATTTCCTTCTGTGGATTTATTAAGCACTATCAAATGAATTTAGATGTAAATGATAAATAGGCACATATCCAGCTGCAGGAAGCCTGTGTGTTCCAGTGATACCTCTATAACATCAAAGTTTTACAGGAAGCCACTAGCACTCTATGTGAAGCTCTGTGAAGGATCCATGGATGGACACTGACAAATATCAAATTTGGACTCAGATACTTGATGCTTACTAGCTGTGTGACCTTGGGCAAGTTACTTAACCCTCAATGCCCCACCCCAAAAAAATATCTGGAGGCATCTTGAAAACAGATTATACTTGTCCAATGTAGCAAAAGAGCAAAGGACTAGATCAAGGGTTCAAAGCTAGAAGGAGGTATTTTTCATCTAAATGAATAAATAAGAAGGACTCCCCAATAACAAAAGCCATTGAAAAATGGATGAGTTACCTCTTCTTGGAACTGGGCAGAGACTGGATGGTTATTTGTCAGAACACTGCATCCCATAGTGGATACACATCTTGTCAGACTGGATAAAATGCTAGATAAACATAAGCTACTAATAATGCTTCGTTAGGACAATATATACATATATACACACATATATTATTGAGTTACAAATATGTGTGTATGTATGTAAATCATATGTAATCTTACTTGAACCTAACACTACAGTTTACTATGTTGCTTCTCCAAAATGGAATGTATTCAGGCCAGTCTAACCAGGATGGTGTCAGAATTCAGAATCATGTTGTCAAAGGCAGGGCTGTGGAATTAAGGGTGTTTGGCCAGGAAAAGAGAAGGCTTAGGCCCAGAAGAACTATCTTTAGTTATCTGAAGAGCAATCACATTGAAGGAAAATTAGACTAATTCTGTGTGGATTGTTGATCCATTTTTCAAGTCAGGCAAAGAGAGGCTCAGAAAAATTAAATGACTTTTCTATTATCTAGCTAATAAGTGTCATGGTAAGGTTTTATACCCAAGTCTCTCCTGATGCCAAGTCCAATGAAGTCTCCACTGCCTTGGAAGACATCCAGATGACCTGTTAGAACCATGACTAAGAAGTTGTGATTCTATAAATGATTACATGATTTCTAACAAAGACCCCATGCCTCATAACTGTTCAATCTAACGACGGAGCTAGAAACATAAAAATATGACTATCAAAGTAAAAATCTCTATTTCTACCTTCAAATAATAAAGCAGTGTAATTGGTTCATGGAGTCAGAGATGAAATTAGGACTTCATACTCAATATCAAAACATGAGGAAAACAAAATAAAATCTCTACTTCTGTAATCTCCTTCTGAGTACCCTTTTCTGGTATAAATCACAAAGACTATGCAGCCTACCCTATAGTGCTGGACTTCATGATCCCCTTAATGATACCTACTGTAAAGCACTGGTGTGATACTTAAATGAAATAAGGTATAAAAAATTCTTTGCAAAATTTAAACACGTTATATAAATGTCAGTTGTTATCAATTTCTCTCTTAATAATGGGCACACTTGGAGCTTAACACAAACTCTAGAAAGGCTTGACTAGCACGGCATACAATAAGACTATAAGCTCCTTTTCTGGATAATATATTTACATTGAAGCAAACGAAGATTGTATCAGTTTCTTGAGCAGTCATACCATAATTGAAACTCACAGCTTGCAATTGCTTAAAATCTTTAAGTCTTTTCCACATAAATGTCTATTAAGTTAGGTCACTTCCAAGCTATAACGGATGAAACAGTTTCTTGAAAGTGCAACATTTTAGATAATCACTTATCAAATTTCATCTTGATTGTTTCAGTTCACGTTCCACCTATCAAGGTATTATTTAAATCCTGATGCTGTTGTTACTCAACATATCAGTTATTACTCTTAGCTTTGTTATCTAGAAATATTAATGCAGCATTTATATAACTTATATATCTAGAAATTATTGATTAAACATATTACCAAACAGGACATTGCTGAGGTCTGAGGCATATGGTCCTTGGGTTGATATACCTCCTTCCTGGCTGAAAATCAACACTTTGTTTTTCTTTTCTTTTCTTTCTTTCTTTCTTTCTTTCTTTCTTTCTTTCTTTCTTTCTTTCTTTCTTTCTTTCTTTCTTTCTTTCTTTTTCTTTTTTTTTTCTTTTTTTTGCTGCAGAGCAATGAGAATTAAGTGACTAGTCCAGGATCACACAGCTAGTAAGTGTCAAGTGTCTGAGGCCAAATTTGAACTCAGGTCCCCTGAATCCAGAGCCAGTGCTTTATCCACTGCGCCACCTAGCTGCCCCCTGAAAATCAACACTTTTAACAAGGTATGGGTCTACCAACCCATCCCGTCTCTAATTGTAACACACATGATTAGAGGGTCTGCACCTTATTGAAATATAAGGTGTGCCTACAGCATTCCTTTGATCTACCATGCTAGTAAAGCCTCTCCCCTTCCTCCCCATCCCATTCCCATCACCCCCTACACAAAATAATATCAGTATGGTTTGACATGGTTTAGGAAGTTAGTAATAATACATGGTAGAATAGAAAGAATGTTGGATTTAGTGAGAGGATCCAGGTTTGACTTCTCCATTTGTCACTTACCATATGTATGTCCTTGGGCAAGTCACTTAAACTCTCTGGGTCTCACTTTTCTCATTTGTAAAATAAGGTGGCTGAAATCGATGACCTCTAAGGTCTCTTCCAACTATAATTCTATGGTCTTCCTTTTCTAAGGTACATCCATCTAATTATCCTAGATAATTAGAAATTTTCTGGCATTAATATCAAGCTCAGGAACTAGTTTCCAGAATCTCCCTTTTTTGGTTTTAGAAAACTGAAGTCACATCTGTCAGCTTCCAGCATTTGCCTAGAATATATTAGACAAAGCCAAAGTCATCTAAAGTAGATGTAGATGCTGTGTTATTCTCATCTATCTGAGATGAAAATATATGACCCATGACAGAGGAAAAAGACTCAAGACCAGTGTCCCTTCCATTTATGAGCTTATGATCAGTTTATCAGATTAAAGTATTAAATCAGGTCATTATCACTTTGGAATGTGCAGAAAGCCAGGTTTGAAGCACAGAAGGTATGAGGTAGGTGAAGTGGGTCTGATCGGTAGATCATGGGATCCTTATCAATGGAAATCTATAAGCAAAGGCTGGATGTCACCTGTCAGCAGGGCAGAGAGAGGGGGGAATCCTAGGTCCACTTCCACTCAAGTGATTCTGTGATAAAGGATAGGTAAATTTCAGTGACATGAAAGGTTGGTAAAATATGGGATTCTGTTCAAGATAAGGTATTCTGTGGATACTTCAGTAGGTAGCTCAGATGCTATTTAAGGTTAGGTTAGACCAGAGCTTCCAAATGTTTATCAAAATAAGTAAAGATGAAACACAACATAGATAATGTGATTTCCTAAGACCATATGAAGGACATAGGGATCAGTTTCTATCTGAGTTTGACACCACAGGGTTAGATAACAGAGGGCACATGCTTGATATGTGGAGAAGGGGTAAATTTGGAGGAATATTTAAGTGTTGGGGGGGTCAATCCTTGACCAAGTCTTTTAAATTGCATACCCCTCTTAGTTACATGGTCCTATTCCATAGTACCTATTCAAGAATCAGAAGCTTATGGCTATTCTGTAAATATCATAGCAATAATTCCTAAGTGTAGCAGGAACAACCCACCTAGAATAGTTACCTGGGGTAAAAAGAAGCTAAGTGACTTACCCCCCTGTGGTCCAAAGTCTACCTAAACCCAAGTTCAGCATGCTATCACATACCACACTGCCTCTTTCTCTATGTTTATAAATATTAACTCAAGAAAATATCAGAAAGTCTAAGGAGAGCCATATGGTCAACCCTGTTTCAGTTAACCTTAAAAAGACCTAATAGTCACTTGTAGCCTTGTTGTCCCAGTGAATAGCAGCTTAATGTGTGCATTTTACTCTTAGCCTTGGCACATATTAATGCTTTTAAAATGCTTTACTGCTTGATTTTACAAAACAGGCGAATGAAGAAATACATATTTAAAGAGAAATAGGGAAGGAGGGAAGCTCCCTCTTCTCCCCTTAAAACTTAAGGAGATTCTAGGGAATTACTGCCAACCCTCTGATTTATCTGTTTCAACACTATCTCTGAAACTAATCTCCCATCAATCCCTGCTTTCATTCTTTATTTCTAGTTAGTAGATTTCCTCCTTCTGTTAAAGTTTTAAAATTTTGTTTCAATCAATTTAAAGTTGAAATAATTAAAGTATCTTATAAAAACTTGGTTTTTTTTAAAAGTAGGTAGAACACCAATAGAGAAATGCAAATTCAAAATCAATGTATAAATAGTTCTAGCAGAGAACATAATAGCTTTGTCTCTGCTGAACAGCATAATTATACACATCAGAAAAGCTACAATTACCAAAAGTTCCAAGTCTGAAAAGCCATAGTCACACTATGAAGAACTTTTTAGGGGAAAAAAAAAAGATTACTTTTGCCTCTACCATTATTGAGAAAACCTTGTATTTCACCACGTTTGAACATTTCTCAAAGGAAAAGGACACTGAGCATAAAAAACTGCTTTGGCAAAATTAAGTAAGTTCACAAGAAGTTTGACTAAAAAAAGCAAGCTATAAGTTTTTAAAAATATTTATTTATTTTAAGAGAATAAACATTTTTATTTAAAGTTTTGAGTTCCAAATTTTATCCCTCCAAGCTATAACTGTTAATTCATACTCTCAAACAAGGGTACAATCCAAAATAATACTATGTGGAAATTTAAGGTGGTCACCACATTAATTTTTAAATTATCTTTTATGACAAAGTTGTAAAAACATCTGATTTTTGTGGCAAAGTATAGTAGTCATTTCAAAGCTATGAGTACTGCTAAAGGTATAGAGAGACATATGAGAAATTATTAATGTTCAATTTTCATGGGTCAGTAAGTAGTCTCATTCATTTCATAAGAGGCACTCACTACAGAATCCCTATAGGTGATTGCACTGTGATAGTTATTGTTCACTAGTGTGTAACTCTTTATAATCTCACAGGGTTTTTTGGGTAAAAAACACTAGAGAGGTTTGCTACTTCCTTCTCCAGCTCATTTTATAGGTGAGGAAACTGAGGCAAATGGTTAACATAACTTTTGTCTATGAAGCTGGATTTGAACTCAGGTCTTCCTCATTCTAGGCCCAGATTCTATACACTGTACCACCTAGCTATTAATCCTTATGGGTAGGAAAAGATGCTTTGGTTACCTTTCTTTAATTGCTTAGCCTACTAATTTGGAATTAAAAAGAAGGGACAAGGGGGCAGCTGGGTGGCACAGTGGATAGAGCACCGGCCCTGGATTCAGGAGGACCTGAGTTCAAATCCGACCTCAGACACTTAACAGCTGTGTGACCCTGGGCAAGTCACTTAACCCCAATTGCCTCACCAAAAAAAAAAAAAAAAAAAAAAGGGACAAATTCTGCTGGCTTTGGCCAGGCTAGATTTCACTCCAAAAAAGTATTACAACTTTCAAAAACCTAATAACAAAATTCCCACCTTTACCACAACATCAGTTGTGACCAACATTGGTTTAGAACCAATGCAATCATATATGAAGAACCAGAGATAGGATTATAGTTTCATAGGTTAGCAATTTTGGTTTGGTAGTCCGTTTTGTTGTTGTAGTTGCTGCTGTTATTGTCTTTAACCCAAGTCTATTATATACAGGGTGGGTCAAAAGTCAAGAGGAGGTCTGATGTTTAATAACTTTTTGAAAATTATTTCTTCTTTATTTTTTGACATTTATGAGATTTGATTTTTCACACTTAATATAATTTCCTATGTATATTGAATATGATGCTATGGTATTATAAGTTAAAAACAAAAAAAGGAGTTATTAAATATTTGTGACTTTTGACCCTACCTGTATATCTATTTTTGTTGGCCTATACTGACTGAAGAATTGTTCATATTAAAAAATAGAAGCAACCTAAATTTATTCTATACTTCTGAGAAACAAATTCAGATTAAGTACAAAATTCTGGTTTTATCTGTATGTCCCTGGGGCAAAAGCCAATGATTTATTTAAAGGTGAATTCTGAATTCTTTTAAGTTATAAAACATAAACCATGCAACCACCACACCCACAAGGGCAATTTCCAGAGTTGATCCATTCTCCCACCTGTAGCAATAATTTGAAAAAAACAAACAAAACAAAACAGAAGGTATGAGTGACATCCTTTCCACAGTCCTTCCCAGACCACATTAAATTAAAAATATTTAGGGAGTCACTCGAATATGACTGAGAGGGAAAAACATAATCACCAATTATTGATAAGGGGGAAAGTATTTTTCAAGAAAACACTGAGAAATTGAATTTTACTTAAATTTATTCTCACTAGCAAAAATAATCTTAACTGTTAGAAAACATCAATCTGCAAAAGTCAATATTTAGACAAAGCTGGCAATCTTTCTTTCAGAGTAATCAACAATGGCAACTCCCCCATAGCCACAGATGCTGCAATGTCATACCACAACTGGCTTAAACAATTCTATTTCCACCTAAAGTTAGTTTATGCTACTGCATATATGAACATCATATACCTGAAGTTACTAAAAATAGCAGCAATGGCACAGATCTGCAAGGAGCTAATATAATTACATGAAAATTCAGAACATTCACTTTTGCTTTAAAAAATGCCTTATTTAATCAACAACTAGGAGAGATTATGTTAAAAATATAAAAGGAATATTTTTAAAGCAAATGTTAGATTATTCCCAAACATGGTTGCTTTAAAAGAAAAATAAAGTGGATGATATTATAATTTATAGAAAAGCCATTAAAAGATAATTTTTAATTCTTTCCTTAAAGCACTCATTATCCATACTTTTTTATAATGTACATCATCAATTTGAGCAATCGTCTGAGATAAACTTTTATTTTCATAACTCCACTTACTTTGGTAGGAAATAAAATAAAAATAAGCTAAAGCTAACAGTGGGATGACATCTGGCCCTGCAGTGAAACAGTTAACATTCAACTGCGCTGATCTGCACTTCTGATCCATTACATTTCTCACAAGCTGCGCTACAATGAGCTGAACAAGTATCAACTGTAATATGATCCCAGAGTTTATGGAAAAAATAACTGCACATACCAAGCATGCACATTTAATAAAATCTTTTTTTAATAGAAACATAACCGATAAACACAATTTAAGGCATATTTCACTTTTGGTTTAACTTTAAATCTACAATTCCTTTGCTTCCCTCACCCCGTCTAATAAAACAAGACCAAAAAAAAAAAAAAAAGCCAGCAGCCCTACTGCAGGGAAAAGAGGCTTGAAAAACAACTTTGATTGGCACTTGGCCTGACCCACAGAGGAAGAAAAACAGTTTTTGGACAAAGAGCGCAAATATTTGAGCTTGCTTACTTACATGGTTTTTTAATATTTACAAGAACAATTCCAGCGCAAAATGCATTTTGAGAAATTGACTAAAAACGGTTCTGCATTCCTCCTACTTGGTCTTTCGGTCCCGATTCATTTGCACAGCTCAGCAATTTTAATTCATTTACACTGGACAAACAGAAGCAGCTCAACTAATGTTTCTACTTAATCAAATGTAGAAATTGGTTGAGAGGAAGAAGTATAAACTGATTATAATATTACCCAGTGGGGTTTTTTAAAGCTGAAGTCTGATTAAAAGCCCTTTCATTCCAAAGGAGCACTTCCCCCCACCACCACCAAAAGATTTTTTTTTCTTTCCTTCTTTTAAGTAAAAAATAGATTAAGCCAGATATACTAAACAATACTAGAGCAAACTTTCTATCAATCACTCAAGGAGGGTGCAGGTTGATTAATCCAGGAAGACCAGGAAAACACTTTTGAAAGAAGTGGGGCTCGATAAAATGGGGGAGGGCAGGCATCCCTACCTCAGTCTCCCAAGGGAGACTAAAGCATCGAAATATTGATTAGCATTTTCCCATAGGCATAAAGTTCGAGTTGCTTTTTTCAGTTATTTTAGTCACAGCCAGGCATAGATGCACACAAGGACAAGGAAGGGAAAAGATTTTTTGGGGGGGGGCGGAGGAGATGGATGGTGGCAGTGTGCAAAAGATGGAACCAACCCACATAGAGAAGCTCACCAGGTCCTTTAGGAAAAACAGACAGGTTTTTTTGTTTTTGTTTTTGTTTTGTTTTTTTTCCTTCAGATTATACAGACCGATATGGATATCAACCAAAAAAAAAAAACCAACTGCAGAGGGAGGTGGATTAAGTTGCAATGGCCAACAGAAACAGGTACTCCCCTTCATTCTCCCACCACACACACACACACACACACACACACACACACACACACACACACACACAAAGAATGGGAATGGGAACAGTAGGAAAGAAAGCAAAATCAGCCAAATACATACATACATACACACACACACACACACACACACACACGCACACGCACACACGGTGCCGATAAAAGCCCCCCCCCCTTCCCTCAGCTCCCTAAGAAGTCCCTGAAGCAGACGGGCGCCCCCCGGAGCCTGGGGACTCTATAGGATCTGGTCCCTCTAACCATGTTACAAGGTGGCCTTTCCCCAGGGGAAGTGGGAGGACGATGTCGGGGGTACGGGGGTCCCGTACCTTCCGCAGCACTTTCCGGCAGTTGGTGCAGAGCAGGTAGTCGGCGGCGGCGGTGGCAGGGGTGCTGCTGCTGCTGCTCCGGTTCATCCTGGCCGAGGGGCACCGGGAGGGAGAGGGCGGGGGCCGGGACCGGGATATCTGGGGGCGCGGAGGGGAAGAGCCCGGCGAAGCGGTCTAACTGTCACCACCACCGCAGGACCCGCGGCTGCACACCACCCACCCCCGGCCTCCGACTCCTACTCTCCCGGGGGTGGGGGGGAAGAGGGCGGGATCGTCGGGCACTGGACGGGACGGGTACGGGAGGACGGGGGACCCGGAGCAGGGAAGGGAGGCAGCGGCTGCAGCCGGTGACCGAGGAGGAGGAGACGACAGCGGCAGCGGCAGCAGCAGCAGCGGCAGCAACGACGGACAACTACGGCGGCGGCGGCTGCTGCTCCTCACCGGCCCGAGGTTCCACCCGCCCCCATTCTCCTCCAGCCCCCCGCCCCCTCCCCCCTACCAGGCTAAAGACGAACCGCCGCCGCCGCCGCCGCCGCCGCCGCTGCTGCTGCCGCCGCCGCTGCCGCCGCCGCCGCCGCAGCAACTCCGAACGGCCCCGCCCCCCTTCTCCCCACCACCTTCGCCGCCTCCACTCTCTCCCGGAACCGCCCCCTCCGGCCAATCCGAGGGCCCCGGCCACGCCCCCTCGGCTTTCGCCCTCAACCAATGACCGCCGCCCGTGGCTGGGGGAACCACGGGCCAATCGCCGGGGCCGAAGTCGCCTTGAATCTCCGGGCAAGTTGAGTTTATCTCTGAGGCCCGAGCTGTAAAGAGATGGCGGGTTAGTGGAAGGGAATGAGCGCAGCGTGCGCTTTTCAGCCAATAGGAGAGGGAGGGTGTTATGTATGCAAATTAGCTTCCAGGTAGCCTTGCCCCCTTCTTCGAGGCCGGCTCCGCCCCCTTTTCTCTTCCCCTGCAGACAAGGAGAGAAGAGGAGAGTGAGATAAATAGCTGGAGGCGAGAGAACTGGAGCGGGTCTGAGATTGAGCTAAATGTTTTCTGTGTTTGGAGGGCGGGGGGTAAGGGGGGCGGGGTTAAACCTTAGCTGCCCACGGTTCAGTGGTTAGGGTTTATCTTAGCTGAGCCAAGAAAAAGCAAAGCCTTATAAAGACTTTGCAGCCCCATCACACCTTGCATCTGAGGATCCCAAAGAACTTTATGCATCATTTATCATTAACCTTGTTCTACGAAGGACCAAATGAGGCATGGGGTAGAGGGGTAACATTTTAAGTGAACGGTGACCAGTCAAAGCAAGAGCCAGCACTTAGTTTAGCGGCTTCCTCCTCGTTCTTAGATCATTCATTCTTCCATTCTCACTAATGAGAAAAAAGAAGAGAGTGCATTTATTTGGGGACTGGAAGGGGCCACAAGAGACACATCTGTCTTCTTACCAGAACTCTTCTTAGAGACAAGTTGATCGCACACATGCCGAGACCAGAACACTGTCTAGGAAGACGCGTTCTAAATTGTCTGCAGAGCCTTTGAGAGTAGTTGGGCTGTTAATGCCTTCTTCCCCAGGGCTTTTAACAAATGGTGAGTCAGGATTTTTCGCGTCCATGCTAATGCAAAGAAGAGACAATATATAATTAGGACAAGGAGTCCAGTGGAAAGTGTTCTAAGCTCAGGATGGGTGGAACCGGGTCTCTCTAGTGTTGCCAGCAACCCCCCACGCCCCGGTTCGACTGGGTGGATATAATACTCCTACAGTCCGTGACCTGAGAAAATTGAAATCCAGTGAGAACAAAGACAGTTGTTATGAACTAACGCAAATGAACTCCTCCACACGAATATAAGGAGGTCTGCAGATGATGACTTCGAAACCTATGGCTCGGGATTCTGGAGAGAGCAGCCTTCATTCGAATCATTGCTAGGTGCTCTTCTGGGCTGTGAGCACATATGGCAGTACCTTATGACATCACCTATTTTCTGCCTCTAGGACAGGAACAGTATTCTCAGCTTCTTCCGCTTTAAAGGTCTCTAGCATATCCAGAATTGGTGAGATACTGCAGTTGACGGAATCCGTAGGGATGATTTAAATCTACTGTTTCAGTTTGCCTGCATTTTTAATAGAGCCACACAGGTTGGTTTCCCCAGTGTAGTGTTTTGTTGTGATGCAAAATCAGAAAGGTACACTTGGAAGAGCTAGCAAGTTTGCATATCAAAGCTGTTATACAAAAATTTATGGGTATAACCATCTCTTTCTCCTTTTCCTAGCTTCTGCCTCCACTGTGACCCTTTGTGAAAGCTATACATACATAGGCAGCTCTATACGCCGGACAAAGGGAATGGAAATGTGGCGATTAAAAAAAAAATTAATTTCATCAAATGGATAAGGCAAACCCAAAGGTTTGTTTTATCTGGCTTGGCTCACTGGCTTAATGAGATTACCTGGATAACTACTAAATGCCACTTCACTTGGTACTGTGTAGACATAACCAGTAATAGGATTTGGAAAAGGAAAAAAAATATATATATATATATATATATATATACATTCAACTAGATCAAAGTGTAAAAGCAAGGAAATTCCATAAAGGAAGAAATATAACATATGTCCTTCAGTGCAGAGAAATAGGGGACATGGTGAGAAAGTCAGAAAGGCAGTTTTCCTAGGAACTGGAGCACATATGTTTCCTCCTTTAGTTCTAAATTTCTTGGGCTATATCCTGGCTGGCTCCTTCTTGTAATTCAGTTTTTGTGTGAATTAGTGTTTTAAAAGAGAAGAGCTATGAAGATTAAATGAATTTGGTACATAGCATTGAATATCCTCAAATGGTATTTTAACTTTTCAGTTGTGTTTACTATTACATTGGAGCCTCCTTATGTTGCTGTTTTTGGCTTTATAGGTGAAACCATTTTCTTAATGAGGTCCTTTAGGTAGTTCAGTAACTAAATTCCCCTGGATGGAGTCCAAGATTATCTAGCCTTTCACTGAATTTCTCTGTAGCAAATACTGTTGTAGCAGTACTGTGTAGTATTTTAGTGAGAAATCCAGCCTTCCTGCAACCTTCTACCATCCACATACAGTTGGCTAAGGCCTGAGATTCAGAAGTTCTAAGAACCCATGGAATCATTCTTCTATAAACCCAGGACAAAATCAGACTACCCCCAGGGTCCATAGCTTCTTTTGGGGGGAAGGCAAAGGAACTGAAGTCCAGTCTTATCTTTTAATTTAGAACTATGAATGGTGGAAGCGAAAAGAATCTTAGAGACCATCTGTGTGGTTTAATAGAAAGAGTACTGGCTATAGAGCCAGAGGCCTAGGTTTGAATCCTAATCCTATCGCTTACTGCATTGGTGTGTGACCTTGGTGAAGACATTTGCCCTCTCTAGGACTTGTAAGATGAAGAGGTTGGAAGAACTGTGTGACTTCAGATATCCCTTCTATCTCTAAATTTGTGACCATAGTCTAATCTCCCTTTTTTTTTTTTTTTATAGGAGAAGGTTCAGAGAAGTTTTTAAATGACTTGGCCAAAGTTATACAACGAATGCCATAGTTTGGACTAAAAGCCAGGTCTCCTGACTTCCAATTTAGTGTTCCTTCCACTACATCACTTTAACTGTATCCCATAGTTCACCAATAGGTTATATGCCCACTTTTTCTGGATTCCAAATGAGAATACTTGATCTGGCAAAGAATATGCCTATTGCAAAGCCTAGTTAAAAGTAAACTTTATTTTCTTGAAATTGGAACTGACCTTCCTCCCCTTCCCCCCAATCCTAACTCTGGGACATATGGTCACCATACCCATGGCTTACTTAGATTAAGCCATACTCCATGCCTGGCAAGCCAACATATGCTTTAATAAAAAAAAAACAAAAAGAAAACCCAACAATGTTCCTACCCATGGAATCAATGTGTCTTTTACTGCTAGGGCCTTCATATTATTGAGGCGCAGCAATGTGCCCATATTTCAAATCATGGAATTTTCAAGTTTAGACTTATTTGAAGATAATCTAGTTCTGGTCTAGCAGCAACATTTTAGAAATAAAAAAGAGAACCAGAAGTATTAAGTGATTTGCCCAAGAGCATATGCTTAGTTAATGGCAGAGTACTAGAACTCAGATCTTCTGACTTCCTAGTCCAATGCCCTTAACATTGCACCACATTTCTACCCTTTAAGGCAATGTGAATGTTCATGCAAGAATATATATATGAGGGGCAGCTAGGTGGCGCAGTGGATAGAGCACCGACCCTGGAGTCAGGAGTACCTGAGTTCAAATCCGGCCTCAGACACTTAACACTTACTAGCTGTGTGACCCTGGGCAAGTCACTTAACCCCAATTGCCTCACTAAATATATATATATATATATATATATATATATATATATATATATATATATATATATATATATATATGAGAATTTCAATGTACAGAGCTTCCACATTCTTAGACACCTGGTCAGATTGGTAAAACAGATAAGGGTCTTCATTAATGATGATGATTGTCAATATTAGTAAAGTTTGAAATTTCTCCAGCTATCTGTATTTTTAAAATATACTAGTTTAAAAGTCCAAGGTCAACGTTGGCTGGTCCCAACAATTCCATCATGCTGCTGATGAAGAAAAGTGTCTAATTTCAGGGAGCAGCCAAACTCCACTTCATCTGCAGTCTCCTGGTGTGTGACTTTAATTCAAGGTTTTAGCTATTGGCTTTGGAAACCATTCCAAATGCTGTTCTTTCCCTTTCGTTCCTGGGGTCACCTTCCCACCCTACCTGCTTTTAGACTTCAAAAAGGGCGAAATTTAGACAACTTTCTGTCTACTTTTATCCAGTTTAGATAGAAATAATTTAAAAGTTGTACATACAGAAGGTACTTCACAAGTGTTTGTTGAATGAACGAATGAATTCAAGATCTTTTACTTCTTCCTAAGGAAATTAAAAGCATTGAAACCAAGCAATCAATTTAAATATTTAGGATCATAGATTTAGAAGGGGAGAAGAAGGGATTTAGAAGTAGATGGGACCTTAGAGGTTATCTCGTCCAACCTCTTTATTTTATAGACAAGGAAACTGAAGTCTGGAGAAGTTATATGACTTGCCCAAGATAACAAAAGGAATATGTACCAGAGCTGGCATTCTGACCTGGGGCCTTGGATCCCAGTAGTCATTCTGATAAAAGACTTTGGTGGAAGAATAGAGTTGAAGTTCTTGTATAAAAAGAAGTTTCATATTATTTGTGGATTTCAGTTATGCATGACATATAATGCAAAAGTTCTCTAAATGTTCCTACTTACAGTTAACATTCTACTAAATTGTTAAGCCCTAGAAAAGCCTCCTTAGTTAAATCCAAGAGATATATAGCCAGTCATGCTGGAAGTACATGCAGATTGTAGCATGAAAATGAATGGGCAGCACATTGAGTTAGTCCAGTTATAACTATAGTTAAATCTGTATTTGTGCATATGCACATGCTAATTGCTTTAGGTAGACACTGAGATGGGCTCAGAATTGAGCAGGGAGATATTGGGTTGAATGTATTTGGGGAAATCATGTAGTGCTTAAAATTACCTTAAACTGCTAGCTATTGCAAAAGCCTATCGCTTTAAAACTGATATTCTGTCTGCTGATGCTACATGACTAAACATAATGGAACACTAAGATCTCAGAAGAATCATAAATATATATAAGCCCAAGGTCAATGGAAGATGCCTAAAGGGTTGCAGCATATGCCAAAGAATGACTTGCAATGGAAAAATGGTTTCCAAAACATCATTAGGAACATGAGACACAGCCATTGTACAGTGCTAAGTATGATGGGTTTGAATGTAGAGGATTTGGATCTGATTCCCAGTCATGACCCTAAGTATAATAGGGAAAGGGATAGCTCTGTCTTATATTTAGGGCTAGGAATAATCAATTGATTTGGTTATATATTGTTATATCCAAACAATATTAAAAGAAGCAGAGAGAGAGAGTCCTGGTACATTGGTGGATATCCCTTGTGGGAATTATAGAAAGGCATGACCAACAATGGTAAACGATTAGAAAGGTTGTGTTCTAAACTAGTAGTGGCTGTGAGTTCATGGGTTTGTTTAGTAGAATCCGAGCTCCATAAGAGATAGTCTGCTTTCATTTTTGTCTTCCTGGCCTCAGTGCAATGTCTGGCATATAGCAAACATTTAAAAAATGCTTGGAGAATTGAATTGAGTCTAAATATCTGTCAGTCTTACATAGTAACCAAGTAAGAAATACTTCTGAAATTATGTTTACGTTATCTTGTCAAGTGCAAAGCAAAAAGTATATAGTGCTTAAAAGTAGTGCCATATAGAAAATCTACTGGCTTTTACCTTTACTAGCATGGACTGCAGGCTGTTTTTAAAAAATAGGAGTCAGCTGAAGGAGAATATAGATGTGTCTTAGAAGCATTATTGAATAGAAAAGGCCATTTAAAAGAAAAATCATTAATTTTCCCCCTACCTGGAATGCCCCACCGTCTCTTCTCTATCAAAATCTTACCCATTTTTTAAAGCCAACTCCTCACAAATACTTCCCAGACCACGAGCGCCTATAATGATCCCTTCTTCCTCGGAACTTAAATATGAGCCATATGGGACCTAACAATAGACCTCTTTGTGACTTTTCTTATATCATGTTGAACTCTTATTCTTTAACTTTTCACATTATTTATGTTTTATCTCCTCAATTATAAGTTCCTTGAAGGCAAGGATGCTGGGTGTAGTGACAAGAGCAACATACTGGTATTCTAGTCCCAGCTCTCAGCCTTTCTATTTGTGTGATCTTGAGTCCTGTTTGATCTCTTTGGGCCTCAATTTCCTCACCTGTTACCTGGGGGGAGGGGCAGAGGTATATTAAATGATCTCTAGGATTTAGCCATTTTATTTTAATAAACATTTTAAAGCACCAAGAATCTTATTTCCTTCAAGACAGTTCAACTGCCACCTTCTACAAGAAGCCTTTCCTGATCCTACCCCCAACTGTTAGTGCCCTCTCCCCTCAAATCACCCTGTATCTATTTAATATATACTTCTATCTCTACATCTTGTCTCACTGATAGAGTGTAAGCTTCTTGAGGGATCTTCATATCCCATTCCCTAGCACAGTGCCTGATACATGTAAGTACTTGATAAATGCTTGTTGAATGATGTCAAGGGGTTTTGAGATTAAGAGAATGGAAGAAGAGAGAACTTTCATCATATCTCAATTTTCTTAGTAAAGTAAGAAACTACCAAGAGAGGGAGAGAAGTATGTGAGAAGCTTGAGGTTTGGAGAAACTTCTATGGGAGTGAGATAGGGAATCATTTAGTGAGGCATAAAAGTAATGCCTTGTTGCAGTGGGCCCAGTTCAGATTGGATAACATAAATGTGTAATATATCCAGTCAGTATAGTTGTGAGACTTCCTCCAGCTTTGTTTAACAGTAAAAGAGTAGGAACAGAGTTGGTAGGTGGTAGGAGTAATCCAGAGGTAAAGTTTAGCAAGAGAAGGGCAAGCATAAGACAAAACAACAAGGGCTTCAGCAACAAGAAAGGACAATGTAGAGTTGAAATGCCTAACTATTGGGTTAAAATTGTAAAGTGAAGTCAGAGTTGGGATTAATATTAAGAAAATACCCAGGGTTGAGGGAATGGAGTTCTGAATGAGGGCGAAAAATGGATTTAGGAAAGATGTGGCATAGGGAAAGGTTATAAAGCAAGATAGGATAATGTCAGAGTTAAAGTGTTTGAGGAAGAATTTAAGTGGATATTGGTAAGGACTTAGGAAGGTCAGAAGTTGGGAAAGAGAGGAAAAATGGTGAAGCAGGTCCTCAATTTCTTTGACTCGCTTGTTTTTTTTTTATGATCAGGTTATTTAATTTCCAATAAATATCTCTTTAAATTGTCCATTATCTAATATAATTGTATTGTATTATGATCTGAAAAGGATCTGTTTACTTTTGTTTTTCTGCATTTGGTTGTGAGGTTTTTATGTCCTAATACATGGTCAATTTTTGTGTAGGTGCCATGTACTGTTGAGAAGAAGGTATATTCCTTTCTATTCCCATTCAAGGGGCTCATTTCTTTCTTTCTTTTTTTTCTTTTTCTTTTTTTTTTAGTGAGGCAATTAGGGTTAAATGACTTGCCCAAGGTCACACAGCTAGTAAGTATCAAGTGTCTGAAGCTGGATTTGAACTCAGGTCCTCCTGAATCCAGGGCCAGTGCTTTATCCACTGTGCCACCTAGCTGCCCCCTACTCAATTTCTTAAGAAAGAAGAGAGAATCACTTGGAAAAGTCAGTATGGTATAGCCACCCCTAATTTGGATGGGGTAGAAAATTTGGATTAAGTAAACTTTTGATTTTGATTGAGTGGGATGAAGGTTTGCTGACTGATTTGAGAAAGGGAGAATCTGGAAGTGACAGTGTAACACAAGATTCTGATTCCCCTTCAAGGACCAGAGGAAAAGAATATTCAACACTATAGAAGCTTACATAGTAGTAGGGAGATACAACAGATGCAGAGACATGGATAAATAAATTACTTATCTTAAAGCTTAAAGTTCTATATATCCTGTGTGATATGTCCTGGTAGTCCCATGAATATAGAGTCTAGAAAAGCCCTTTGCCTGTGGTAGACTTAATGAATATTTGTTGACTGAAAAATGATTTCTTAAATAAGCAATCAGCTGGGAGTCAGAAGACATGGCTTCATTCTTGTCTACCTCTCTCTCTCTGTCTCTTGATTTCTCCCTCTGTATGTATCTTTATGTTTGTCTCTGTCTCTCTCTGTCTCTGTCTCTGTGTTATCTCTTCCTCTCTCTCCCTTTCTGTCTCTCTGTGTCTCTTTCTACTCCTGTCTTTCCCTATCTCTGTCTCTCTATCTCTCTGGCTCTGGCTCTTCCCCCCCTTCAACAAAATACTTTGCCTCTAGTAGTTTATTTACTACTTTTGTTTATACTTGCCACAAAGCAAGGATGGGGAGAGAATTAATAGGGATAAAGTTACACATAGCACTTTTGAAAGATAGAGCTATGTAAATAAGGCATGTTTTAACTTCAAAACTGGTGATTCTTAGTTTCTCTAACTAGAACACCTGCATTCTTGTCAACAATAATTTAACAAACATTTATTCAGGATCTACCTACTCTCTGCAAGGCCTCATGCTTGGTGCTCTGGATATTGACCCAAGAACCTAGGTCCTCTTGTGTATTACTAAATGTGCATTCCATTAAACAATATAAAGACTTTTTTAAAAACTCCTTTTCTCCAGGAAGATACATCATTTTTCAGTCTCTTTAGCAGAACTTCACCTCTCCCACCTCCCCCCCCCCACTTGGATCCTAAAGAAATTGCTGTATTATTTACCAGTTTGCAAATGCAGTAATTTGTCTCTTACACAAAGGAATTTCCACTTCACACAGTTGCAAATTGATTACTCCCTTTGAGCTGCTAATTGGGTTCTTGGTATTTTTTCCCTAGCCACTGCTTTCTCCATCCTTATACACATCTCACTGGAAAAGAGAGAGAGTATATAATCAGGAAAGAACCAATGTTCTAGTTGTATTTTTTAAAATACTGTCAAAAGATTATGAATTCTAATCATTGTTATGATTCATATCTTTTCCCTATATATATGTATATATGTACATACATACACACACACACATACATATATATATATATATATTCTATAAAGTTCTCATTTTTTAGTTCATGGCAGTGGAAGTGAGAGTGAGGGATTACAGTTGGATACAAATCAGTAGATCTGTGACCTTGGATGAGAAAAACAAATGACATCTTCATATTGATATAACTGGTTTCCTTTATAATCCTACGTATTTTATTTTATGCATTTAGAAACATTATTCTGAAGAGTCACCAGAATGTCCAAGGGATCCTTGACACAAAAAAAGGTTAAGAACCCATGATCTAGAAGAAAGCTTCCAATATGCCCCATGAAGGATCTGAGGAAAACACAAGTGACAGTCCCAAGGGGAGAGAAGGCATGAATGAGTTGTAAAGTTGTGGCTGGCTCCTTGAGCAGGATATCCACATGACCTATTGAAGGCTGAAGCTTGAAGGAAAGTGAATTTACTGAATAGGCAGCATGATATTAGGGTCTGAGAGCCCTGGAATTCAAGTGAGAAGGCCCTGAATTCCAGTCCAGTTTCTAAGACTCACTACCCATGGAAGTGTGGGTAACCCACTTAACCTCTAAATAGTTCCACTTTCTTCATCTGTAAAAGCAATCGGTCAAGTATTTATTAAATTCCAGCTATGTTCCAGGATACAAATACAAAGAATGAAATGATCCCTCTTTGCAAGGAGTTTACATTTTAATGGGCAAGACAACAAATGCATGTGAATATAGAGAGCATAAATACAAAGCTAATAAAAAGGGCTATAGAAATGTGAGCCACTGTTATTATTTTGATACCATTCTCACTGACTACACTTTGCTATATCCTTGACAAGCTTCTAAGTCCTATCTACAACACCAGAGATATCTTTTTCCCCCTTTCAGGAATAGAATAACATATTTCCTTCACCACAAAAGAAATAAATTCACATTGGCCAATACATAATGTGTGATACAGTAACCCCTTAAGGTTACTGTACTCTTCCAGGAGGAAGATGCTTACTTAGAGCTTCAGACTTCTGCAGTGCCTTTCTATCTTGTCCTTGTGAAACTCACTCCAACACTGAAGCTACTGGTTCATTCATTGGGGGACATTGGGCTCAATTTGGGTAGAGCACAATGGTTTAGAAACTAACTTTTTATCTTCTGGGAAGGGAGGCCAAAAGCAAGAGTCCACTACTAGGTAGGCCTTTTTATTAAAACTTGGACAAATACAAATACTCTATGTAGAATGGGGCGAGTGGAAGAATTATCTTCCCTGTCCCTGTTAACAAAATCTGAAGAGCAGAAAAAGAGGGACTGACTAGACCTCTACCCTGTAACATCAAATTGCTATGATTTTAGGAATGCCCTGTTTTTCTAGTAGTTCCTGGATCATCTAATACTTTATGTTGGGGGAGTAGAGAAGAACATTAATGAGGAATAGGGGGGAGACCTAGAAGTGATAGAACAAAGGAGACTCTGAGAAAGAAAAAAAGGAGGAATGGATACATTGAGAAAGTTGGGTTGCGTTTTGCTTTTTTTTTTATCCCACTCCTGAAACCCCAAATCCTTCGACTACCCAATACTGGTTATATATGATAATGAAATGATGTCACATATGCATTTTTCCAGGCCTTTTAAACAACAGAAATCTTCTCTGGAACCTTATAACCCCATTCAGGATGGATAGCTTAAAATTTTCATGTTGGGTTTTTAATTTGTTTTATTGCAATATTGTTTTATTCTCAGGGTAATATGATTGTTTTCCTGACCTAAAAGTAATATCTATTTTTTAAAATTTTGCCCACCATTGCTGCTGTAGACCCACAAGCTCCAATTTTATCTTATTGGTGCAAAACACACATTCGAGCTAAAACTCCCCTACTGGTAATTTTCATAAATGTCTGTAGATAAGACTGTTACTCCCTGAGAGATGCCATTTGCTCAAAAAAGGAAATTCGGTCTACCTTAATTTCCTCAAAATAATGGATTATTTTCCACTTTCACTGGGTTGTTATGGGCAGAAAATTATGGGAAAGTATTTATGCTCCCTAACTTCCATTTCTAAAAAGCATATATTTTATCATGTTTTTTCACCAGATTTTTCCGAGGTAAATATTAGAGTACATTCTCCCTTTCCCTTTCATGAAAATACTCTGGGTACACAGAAGAAAGGCCACCTGTGGATCTTTTTTTCTATTTTCTGGAGGTAGTCAGGGTTAAATGACTTCCTCAGAGTGACACAGTTAGTAAGTGTCCTGAGGCTGGATTTAAATTTGGGTGACCTTGACTGCGGGGGCAGCACTCTAACCACCGTGTCACCTACCTGTCCCTCACCTGTGTTGTTCCAGTTCTATAAAAGTCAGTGGTGGGGCACTAGGTGGCACAGTGGATAGAGCACTGGCCTTGGATTCAGGAGGACCTGAGTTCAAACCCTACCTCAGACACTTAACCCCAATTGCCTCACCAAAAAAAAAAAGTCAATGGTACTTTGGGGATTTCCCCTTTTCTAAGGAATCTTGAATACCTGAGAACTGATGATTTTCACACTTCATCTCCTTTGGGTTCACACTTACTTGCTTCTAAGGTCTATTTCTCCAAATTAGGAGGCAGCTAGGTGGTACAGTGGCCCTCAAATTGAGAGGACCTGAGTTCAAATCTCACCTCAGACACTTACTAGCTGTGTTACCCTGGACAAGTCACTTAACCCCAATTGCCTTAAACATCTGGGGTCATTTCCAGTTATCCTGATGTATATCTTGCTACTGGACCGAAATGGCTCTGGAGGAGAGAGTAAGGCTGGTGACCTTCTACAGCCCTCCTTCACCTAAATCCAATTCACTGCAAGTCATGACATCACCTCTCGATGTCATGGTCCTCTTTGAAAATGAAGGACAAACAAACACATTTCCCCAAATTATATGCAATCATATTTAAGGAGAAGGGCATGTAGTTGAGTAGATATTTTTTCTAAGCTTATAATTATGTCTAACAGTCCTGTTTTTTGTTTTGTTCTGTTTTGCCCTGACGTGATATCCTTGCTGCAAGAAACTCTTAGTGAGAAAAGAGAACCTAGTATTCTGAACCCAAGAGCCTTTGGGATAGCAGTGTTTGCTGCCTACCCTGCCCAGCCCCTCCTCACCTCCACCTCCACATCCACATTCACCTCCAGGCATCATCTAGAGAGGCAATCCCTGAGGAAAGCTGGTGGTTATGGCCACAGCTATGAAAGGCAGGGAAAAGAAAGTTCTCATCACGAAAGTCTTCAGCACTATCAATTAGTTCAACATCAGCAATAGATATGATTTCATAAGTGGAAACACAATTAAGGAAGAGGCATTACCATTTGCTTCGCTGCTGAACCCTAAGGACCATGGGACTTTTCCATCTAACACGTAGCTGAAACCTTCCATATATGTTGTCTCTCATGGTAGGATGTGAACTCCTTGAGATCAGGGACTAGCTTACATTTATACTTGTATCCTTCAGCAGAGTGCTTTGAATATAGTAATTGATAATAAATCCTCATTCATTCATTTATTCATTCAGACCAGTACATATCTCTAGCTTTTTCGTACTGGGAGTTGCCTAGGACACTCAAGAGGTTAAATAATTTGCCTGGGTTAAATGACAGCTAGTTTATATCTGAGGAAGGATTTGTGCCTGGGAGTCGGAAAAATCTGGGTTCAGTTCCAGGATACTTCTCTTTAAAATTTAAAGTGGCCACAGCCAGAGATGGGTGATTTTGTTTCTGTTTCCTAGGACTGTTGATCTGAAGGTTATGAAATCTTCAGGTAGGTATTTTAGAATGAAAAGTGAGATATGATGATAAACTGTCAAACTGTCCAGGACTTAAACACATGTTGAGGAGTGCTTCCAGTATAATTTTGGGACAGCCTTCAATCCATAGATATAAAATGAACCTGTAAAATATAGTATTTTCCAAATATTTTTTCACCACCTTTTGGGAGGAGAGGGGTGAGGGAGGTATTTTATTCTAATGGCATGGAGGGGGAAAAAAAGGGTCCAAAATAAAGCTGTCATTGTGAGTTGGTTTAAAGTGGAATTGTTTAGTTACATGATCATGTAGCTTTTTGTCTGTTTTCTTCCTGGGCTTAGTTTGATATCCTGTAACTTGTTTTGGACTTTGATTTGAATTTAAAAATCAACCAAATGAGACACTGACAGACCCATGAATTTAAAAAGAAAATCAATCCAAGGAAATTATAACCAAAATAGCATCTAATTATGAAAGCAATTGTGTTGCTCTTACAGGTAGGAGTCCTTCCTGTCTAAGGGAATAGGAGTTGGATCTGAGAGCAATGTTATAGTTAAGTGACTTTTCTTTCCCCCTGCCCCCCAGAAAATAAAATCATATCCTTCATCTGCTTAATAACTATATCTTAGAATCATAGAATTTCAGACTAACTCTAACTCTTCTAAGAGGAGATCTCAGAAACCATCTCATCCAACCAGTACCAAAAAGAAATTTCCACTATCACATACCTAACAAATCTTCCCCCACCACCTTTTAAGGAAATTTATTATATTTTGGGGTAGCTCTGATTGTCCAGCAGTTTTTCCTAACATCAAACTTAAATCTGAATCTTTGAAACTTCCACCCACTGCTCCTAACTGCCCCTTGGGGCCAAATAGAACAAATCTACATAATTTCTCTCCCACATTTAGAAAAGTTCTTCCTATGAATTAGGTGGAGTATTATTATTATTAATTATTATTATTATTACTCTTTTATAGATAAAGAAACAGAGTATTTGAAGTTTTTGAGTAACTTTCCCACCATTAATAAATTTCAAAGGAAGAACTTCAACCTCATTCTCCTAACTTCAGCCAACTTAGTGAAGAGCCCCCAGAATTTACCTAGGCAGTCTCTCAAGGGAAAGATATATAGTCCATTCCTAGACCTGTAATTAAAGACTTTCTCACTTAGTGGGACCTGCCAAAGCTTTCAATACATTGGTGTAACCTTTGTGAATCCAGGGTCACCTTATTTTATGATGAGAAGTCAGTGCGAAATCATTATACTTCAGACCATGACTGAACTAAAGAATCTTTACTATTTTATATCTACCAAGTGGTTATGTAGGGTTTTTTGGTTTTGTTTTGTTTTTGGTGGGGCAATGGGGGTTAAGTGACTTGCCCAGGGTCACACAGCTAGTAAGTGTCAAGTGTCTGAGGCCAGACCCGAACTCAGGTACTCCTGAATCCAGGGCCGGTGCTCTATCCACTGCGCCACCTAGCTGCCCCTGCTCATGTAGTTTTTGCTGGAAGACTTTCAATGAGAGGAAATTCCCATTTATGAATGAAGTTCATTCTATTATTGAAGATTTTAATTACTGGGAAATTGAAATTTCTCCTCATTGTTCCTGGTTCTGCTATCTGAGATCAAATAGAAAAAAAAAATTCTAATCCTTCTTCCATATGATAGCTCTTCAAATACTTGAACACAGCTGTCATGTTGCCCTAAGTCTTCTCTTCCTTTGACTAAACACCTCCACTTCCTTCAACTGGTCCCCATACAGAATGAACTCTAGGTCCTTCACCAATCTGATTGCTCTCCTCTGGATTTTTGCTATTTTATCCATGTCTTTCTTAAATGTGGTACACAGAACTGAACAGAATATTTTACATATGTTCTGGGTACCAGGACAGTAAGTACAATGGCACTATCACCTCCTTGTTCTTGTAAGCTATGCCTCCCTAATGTATTCTAAGATGGTATTAGTGTTTTTGGCTGCCAACATTTGACTCATTTAGCTTACAGTCCACTGAAACCCTCTGATCTTTTTAAAATTGCTGTCTAGCCATATTTCCTCTATCATGTACTTGTAAAGATGATTTTTTTTAACCTAAGCATAAAACTTTATCTTTATACCCTCTACATTTCATTTCTAATAGATTTGGCATTCAAGCTTGTCAAGATCTTATTTTGGATTCTGAACTATCATCAAGTGTGTCCCCTATCACTATGATCTTTGTGTTATCTGTAAGTTGGATAAGGACAACCACTATGTCTTTAGCCAAATCATTCCTTAAAATATTAAATAGCACTAATCCAAACAGAATCTCTGGGGTGCCCCAGTAGAAACTTCCAACTTTTCAGTGAACCATTATCAATTAGTCTTTCATCAAATTATACTATGAACTGGTCCACATTGTTCCATCATTTCCATAAGAATATCTTGAGATAGCTTATTAAGAACTTTTCTAGGGGCAGCTAGATGGCACAGTGGTAAAGCACTGGCCCTGGATTCAGAAGTATCTGAGTTCAGATCCGGCCTCAGACACTTGACACTTACTAGCTGTGTGACCCTGGGCAAGTCACTTAACCCTCATTGCCCTGCAAAAACAAAAACAAAAACAAAAACAAAAACAAAAAAAAAAGAACTTTTCTAAAATCGAAGAAAACTATATCTATAGTATTCCCCTTAATAACCTTATCAAAAAGGGAATGAGGTTAGGAGTATAATTATTTCTGGGGTGCTTAAAAGGAAGAAATATCTGGAATGGGGGTGAATCTAAAGGGAACCCCAGGAAAGGAGTATCAGTGTACACTATTCTGCCAGCTGACTGTAAAAGTAGGAAGGAAAGCCACAAAATCATTTTCCCCAACTAGAGCCTCCTGAGGTAATGATAAAACAACTGGTTTCAGAGGGACTTTAAATGAGTAGGCAAATAGGAACTTTGAAATTTAATGTAACAGCAATTTCAGAAATAAGATTTTATCTAAATGTTGAATTCTTACATGTATTCCACAATGACGGAAAAGGTGGAAATACCATGTCAACCTGTGAGATGATGGATTTTGGCAAGTTAAGAAAAACATTCTCTTTGTAACTCATCCCTTCATTTGTATGGGTTCCCCAAACAGATGCTTCCAGGGTTCATTTTCCTAAAAAAAAGAATCAAACAATACAAGAATAAAGAATAAGATCAAAATCCAAAGTAGCACTTTGGGGCAAGTTCCTATCATGTGCCCAATTTTGCTTTGTGATTTTACCTTTTCAGTGAGTACCAAATAAACAATGATATGGACTTTACCCACTTAGGAGGCTTACAATGGAAAGAAAAAACTTGGACATGAAAAATTAGAAACTCAGAATTAAAAATTAAACTGTGGGTATATACTGTAAGAGTTCTAAGTGTATGGGTTTACTATCACCAAGAATTCATGATGGACTTAATTAAAGGTATGAATTAGGTATAAACAAAGCCTCGATTTTTAAATCACTATCGATCGATCATTTGGGGGCATTAAAACAATGTACTCTTGTCCTATCCTGTGGCTTTTTTGTTAAATAACAAGCCAGTTTGGAACCCAAAATTGCTATCCAGTGATGAGTTAGGATCAGCAGGCCAATAGTTCCAACTAAGCAGTGAAAGAGAATCACTGGAAAGATGTAGGGAAGAGGGGGAGAAGATGTCTTTCTGGAACTTGTGAATATTGAAAGGACAAAGGACTTAGTCTTTGCATCCAAGCAGTTTCCTCAAGATAGCAGTAAGTCACATCAGTAGCCACATTAGGAACCCCAAATAGGCTAGACAAAATAAGGAAAGACAGCTTTAGGCCTCTACAAGGATCACAACATAATGCTATCCCGTGGCTATGGGGAACTCCATGAGTAGCCACAAAGAAGATAAAATGACTTCTAGCACCTCGAGTTGCCCATTTGCCACATATGCTCTCTCATATTGAATCCACTTTCCCTCAGACTCATGTCACAGGGAGAGGGGGATATTTTGAACTAATCATTCTTATTACATAATCATAGTAAATATTCTTTTCTTAAATCCAACTAATTGATATCAATTGATAATCATGGGGAGGAAGTATATTGGCCTGGGGCTCATGATCTATAGGATTAGAAAAACCATAATGTTCTCAGCCCCTCAGGGACCCCCAGAACACAGAAGGTAGAAGTTGTATTTGCCCTCTGAGAACTTGACTTCCCATTGAAAGGATTGTCCCCAAATCCTGTGATACATAAGCATTCCCTCTGAAGGAAATCTGATACAATATGAAAGCTATAGACTGGCAATGGCTTCTATGTCTTCAATTTCTATGGCTTCAATTCTCTGACATTTTCCATTCTGAACACTCAGCTTACTGCTTTAATTCTCCAGTTATTCATTTTTGGTTGTTCTATTCCTGTCACAAGGTGAACTCTGTCAGTGGAGTCAGATGACCCCCCCCCCCCAATTCAATCTATTGTATCAAAGCCTTACCTCCATTTCCTAACAAAAATCCCCTTGTATCATTCTCTTCCACTTGGCTGATAATACTATACTTATAATGGATGAGTGCCCTAAGTGTGGGATCTTAGAATCATAGCATTGAAGAATCATAGGATCATAGGTTCAAAACTGGAAGGAACTTTAAGGACCATCTAGTCTAATCCCCTCATTTTACAGATAAGGACTCAAGCCCAGAGAAGTTAAGTGATTTGCCAAAGGTCATACAGGGAGTAAGAGGCAGAACTGGGTTTTGAGTCCAGATTCTCTGACCCAAATCCATCCTTCATTCCATTCTACCCCGCTATCTCAAGATGAGAAATATCTAGTCCAACACTTTCATGTCATAAATTAGAAAAATGAGTTACAGAGAGGTAGCTTACCCACGGCCCCACGGAGAGTTAGGGACAGACTCTAGATTCCAACCCAAAACTACTTTCACTTCAAAGGTTACGTTCAAATTACGCATAATCACCCATCTAACTCAAGCCCCTTCAAGATGCTGGAATCCCTTTTATAGTAACTCTTGTATTGTCATCTACTTTCTGCTTGCCTACTTTAATGACAGAGAGCCTCAGAGAGAGCCATTGGGTGGTGGGATGAAAACTTAAGGAAGAACAGAAGAATGAATGTAGATTCTTATCCTAGCTTTACTAGTAACTAGCCATGTGACTTTGGACAAATTACCTAATCTTTCTGGATCTCAGTTTCTCCCACCTGTAAAATGAAGAGATATGGGGGGCAGCTAGGTGGCACAGTGGATAGAGCTCCGGCCCTGGATTCAGGAGGACCTGAGTTCAAATCCGGCCTCAGACACAACACTTACTAGCTGTGTGTCACTTAACCCTCATTGCCCTGCCATAAAAAAAATGAAGAGATATAACTAAATGATCTAAAATTCTTGAGTTCTCCTCAAGTCTATGACAGAATTCACTCTTTTCTCATTAAGTATTAGAAAGTTCCTGCTGTAGTTCTGCTTTCTAGAGCCACAGAGAGTAGATGGCACTTCAAATATTTGAGGACAATTATCACATCTGGTCTAAGTCATCTCTGGCAGATCCTTCAACTATACCTCACTTTTGTGCTCTCTAGGTCTTTCATCATCCTTGATTCCCTCCCCTGTATTCATAGTACATTATCTACATCCCTCTTAAAATTCGGCATCTAAGTTGCCTATTGGTTGTGGAATAACTAAACAAATTGTGGTATACAAATATAAAGGAAGATTGCTGCGATGTAAGAAATGACAAATATGAAGAATATGAAGAAATATGGGAAGGTCTATGGGATGACTGTATTGAGCAGTATGCTATAAATAAAGAGTACATTCTATGATATAGAATGAAGTAATTAGTGAAAGGAAGAAAATATATACATATACAATGAGTACAGTGATATAAATGGAAAAGATAATAAAACTAAACTGAACACTACATAAATTGTAATGACTAAACTTGATTCTGGAAAAGAACTGAGAAAATGTAACTTCTACCCTTCACTATAGAGGTGGAGGACTGTGGATGTGGAATATTAATTATATATATATATATTATCAAAAGTAATTTATGTGCATAAGCAAATTAGAGGATATAGAAGAAGAGTTCGTGGTTAAATAAGGGATAAAGAAGATCATAGAAAGGAAGCAAATAATTTTGATTATATGAAATTTAAACATTTTTGAACAAATAAAATGAATACCCTTGAAATTAAGGAATGAGGGAAAGATCTAAAATTTATTGATTAAAGTCTCATATCCAAGACATATAAGGAACTGATTCAAATTTATAAGACATAGATTAATGAGTTAAAGGTTATTAACAGGCAATTTATAAAGGAAGAAATCCAAGTTATCAACAATCACATAAAAATATTTCATATAAGTAATAACACAACAAATTAAAACAACTCCAAAGTCCCACCTCACACTCTTTGGATTGTCAATGTTGGCAAAAGAGGAAAATAAAAAATGTTGGAAGGAGTTTAGGGAAAATAGACACAACTAAATTTCTATTGATGAAGCTGTGAATAAGTATAGCAAAAAGCAAGTTGGAATTATACCTCCAATCTCACCCAACAGTGCTTACACTTTGACCCATCAATACCATTCCTCAGGTTGTACCCTAAAGAGATGTAAGAAAGAGAAAAGGAGCCATATGTTAAAAAATATTTTAGTAGTAGCAAAAAACAAAACAAAACAAAATTTTGAAAACTAAAGGAGTGCCTACCTGTTAGGGAAAAGCTAAAAATGATGGCATATTAATGGAATGGAATTATCATCTCACCATAAAAAATGATGAAATATACAATTTCAGAAGAAACTGGGAATACCTCTATAAGGTGAAGCAGGGTAAAGTGAGAACAATATATATAATAAAATATTATTAAAACTATTTTTGAAAGACTTTAGACCTCTGGTGCAGCTAGGTGGTGTAGTGGATAGAGCACCAGCCCTGGATTCAGGAGGACCTGAGTTCAAATCCGACCTCAGACACTTAACACTTACTAGCTGTGTGACCCTGGGCAAATCATTTAACCCCAATTGCCCCGCAAAAAAAAAAAAAAAAAAGAGTTTAGAACTCTGATCAATACAGTGACAAACTATGAATTCAAAGGACCAAAGATGAAGCACACCACAGAAGAGTTTGAGAGGTGATGGGCTTAAAATGTGAAATAAGACATATATTTTTGGACAAAGCCAATGTGAGAATTTGTTTTGCTTTGATAGATAGATATAGATATAGATATAGATATAGATATAGATATAGATATAGATATAGATATAGATATAGATATAGATATAGATATAGATATAGATATATACACATATACATATACACACATACATATATATGTTTTGAAATTTTAAATTTTTCTCTTTTTTCTTTTCTGCAGGGCAATTGGGGTTAAGTGACTTGCCCAGGGCCATTCAGCTAGTAAGTATCAAGTGTCTGAGGTTGGATTTGAACTCAGGTCCTCCTTACTCCAAGGCCTATGCTTTATCTACCTAGCTGCCCTGAAGATTTAAAATTTTTCCCCTTTAATTGTAAATCGTTAGGGAGGAGTGAGAGGGGAAAATAAATGTTTAAACACGATAGCTTTTTTGATTGGTTTTGCTAAATAGGTTTTTTCTCCCCTTAATCTCAAAGGAAGGCTCAGTGAGTAGAGGTGAGGATATATTCATAAATTAGTGTGATAAAAAACAAAAGGAAGAATGAAAAAAGAAAGAAAAAAATGTGACCCAGAAATGAACAAAACAGTTCACATGTGGCCTGAACCGCAATGAGTATAGGGGAATCCTTCCATTTTGTGGACACTACACTCTCTTTAATGCAACCTAAGCTCCAAATAAGCTTTTGTGGCAGCCACATCATACAATGCTGACTCATACTGAGTTTGTAGTCAACTAAAACCCCTAAGGTTTTGTGTTTTTTGTTTTTTACTGTGAATTGCTGTCTAACCACATTTCTCCAAACCTATACTTGTGCTGTTAATATTTTTTAAATGGGGTTTAATAAACTTTACTACAAAATGGAAAATAGGCAAGCATGTATTGATTTTTAAGAGAACTCTAAGTTCAGAACTTTATGTATTTATTCCCCTTAAATTTTATCTTTTATTTGGCTCATCATTCGGGATACTAATGTCCAGTTTCGCACAGCTAGTAAATGTTGAGTGTCTGAAGTCGAATTTGAACTCAGGCCCTCCTGAATCCAGGACCAGTGCTTTATCCACTGCCCCACCTAGCTGCTCCCCCTCTAATGTTCTTTTGCAACAAGTTAGCTATCCATCAAAACTCTGTGTTATCCCCAGATCTGATAGGTGGGCTTCCCTGTCTTCATTCATCTTATTGATAAAAATGTTGAAAAGGACAAGGTCAAGGACTTCAATGGCTTAGTATATCAGGATTCACCTGAACCTTGTCCAAGCCCTGACACACCACTAGAGGCCTCCCTTCAAATTGACACTGATTCATTAATCAATATCCTTTTGGTTTTATTGTTAAATAAACTAGAAAGTTTCTGAACTGTGCTAACACCCAGGCAACATTCCTCCATCTGGTCCAGAGGATATCATTAAAGAATGAAACAGAATATTGAAGGTATACCTACAATTGCCCTGTGGATTATATCTATCAATATTTACCATATTAGAAATGAAAACTGATAAAATTTTAAAATATTTATTCATTCATTTTAAATAGAAATAATGCAATGATTACATGTTAACATAAATTAATATTTTATGAAAATAATTCTATTTTCCCAAACAAAAACATTTATTGAAAAGAATGCTATTGTTTTACATATTTTTGCAAACCTCTTTAATATCTAGCTTAACGGAAGACCAATTCTTCTATCCACTTCTACATTTAATCTATCGTAATCTATTGTTTTGTTTGAAGCTTATGAAGAAATCTGGTCCTATATAAATATGTAGTGGGAAATGGGAAGAGCATTTTAATAAGAAAATAACATATTAATATTATTATGAAAAGTTTTACCCTCAAGAACCTCCCAAAAGGGTGTTGGGGACTCTCAGGGATTAAGTGACCTTACTTTGAGAACCTCAGCTGTAGTCAACCCTTTAAGGCTAAAAGCTGTAGAGAAGCTGACAGCCTACATGGGTAGGTTTATCTCACCAAGGAGTTCCTGTAATAATGAACTCACAGTTCCAAACTCAACAATAATAATAATAGTAATAATATGACAACAAAAATATTGTATGACACTTTACAGCTGACAAATCTCACCTATTTTTTTTTAAATTTCATATTTTCACCAACCCTACAGGAGGTAAGCTGAGGAGAAACCTAAGGCACTAAAGGGTGAAATGATTTACTTACAGTCACAGGGCTGGTAAGTGGCCTTTGTAGGACGCTAATTCAGGTCTTCTGATTTCTGGTCTAGGCCCATTCCACTATGCCACTCTGGTCTTTTAACTATGATAATCATTACATTCCAGCTGAATCTGTAGTCTGTAGTGTTTTATTATCTACCAATAATTGTGCTATTCTAGAAAATAACATTGAAAGAAAACCACAAAATAAATCAACAACAACAGCAGCAGCAACAACAACTCTATTAGTATTGAATAAACTAAATCTGACTGGATAAATTTTTTTAAAAAGAAAAAAACAATGGCTGCTTTTGGAGAATAAAAAGTCTTTCAATATTATTTTCCATCCGAATGTTAACTAATCAGTATCCATCCAGGCGGACATTTTTGGGATAAGTTAAATTTCAAGAAATTTTGCAGTCTAAGTCTAAGCACTGAATGCAAGAGAGAGTGCTCTTAATACTCCCCCAGGATGTACCACAAAGGAAAGTACTTGCTGTGACTAAATGCAGCTGCTGAGAGGAAAGGGAGCAGCAGGATTTTCATGTAACCTGTAAACTAAACTCTCTCTGTATAAACTCTTTTCCTCTTGGAGAATAAGGCACCTCCTTAATGTCTAGTTACAATCAGGGAGCAAGATTCTCAGTTACTATTGGTGAATCCATTGGAAAGTGAATCTCACTGAGAACCTCTGTGCCTCAGTTTCTTCATCTGTAAAGTAACAGAGCTGGCTGGAATAGGTCTTTAAAGACCCTTCCAGACTTAACATCCTAGGGAACTGAATTCACTGATGCTATAGACTGAGCTTGACTTAGGCTGGTCTAGTGTTTGGGTTCAGGATTAGAATGAAATGGGATACTTATAGACCACCTAATTTTTAACAAAAGCAGGGTTACTTGACCACAGCATGAGAAGGCCATTCAATAGGGAAGAGTATTGATTTTTGGGGGAGCAGTACTTCTGCCTCATATTCACCACAGTGGTGTGCTCAGTTAGTGGGATGTGTCCTGCCTGAGGAACTGCCAATCTTCGGGGCTTTTATACTTAAGGAACCAGAAACCATCAATGGTTAGGGCTTAAGTTCCCTGAACCAACTAACTCTCAAAGACGGGGGGAAAGTCTATTTCCTTTCAGGGAAAAATAAGTCTCTCCTACGTGGAATAGTTGTTCCTATCATAACTGGAATGGGAAGTCTCATTTAATTTTTGTTGTTTTTTTTTTATGTATGGAGTCATGCATTTTGGAACTGGAATCAGAGAAACCATCTGGTTTAACACATTCATTTTACAAATGAAGAAACTGAGGCCTAGTAAGATGAAAAGATATACCCAAACACTCACAGATAGGTAATAGGAGAACTGCAACTCGAGCCCAGGTTTCCTGATTTGTGTCCCAGTGTTTGTTTTTACCACACCAGGCTGCTTCAGGAACTAATGTTCTTCTTTGTTCAATCCCCTTCTATGAGTTCTTCATAGGATCAAACTTTATTGAAGTTTTCCCTCAGAAATATCACCTGAGTTACTTTTCTCCATCAGATTGAATCACAAAATTATTATAGCATGAACAGACCCGTAATCTTTGTGAGGTGACAACTCCAGAATAGAGAGGCTTGTTCCCACTATACCTTTTGGGTTCCATTTGTACCTAACAGTTATTGGAACAGCTTAATGATTTCCCAAAGTTTATCAACCAGCAGGGTAAAAACAAAAGCCATCCAGAGACTAGGGTTAAATTTCCCCCAAAGTCTCAAGAACTGAGATAGAGAGAAGATAACTTAAGGGGAGCATCATGTCAGGATACAGGTTAAAGATCAGTCCTGGCTATCTTTATTGGGTTTATATTAGGAGGTCAGTCAGACTCTTAGTGACAGTAATGTTTAGAACTTTCTATATATAGTACCTAATAGATCTCTCTTTGTATGTATGTATGCATTTATTATTTATCCATATGTATGCACATGTTTATGTGTCTGGACCACACAATAGGTATGTATATATGTAAGTGTATATCCATACAACCATACATGTGCACACATATATGTATACATACATGCAGATATTTGCATGTATATGGCTTAAACCTATAACTTGATCAGTGTAGAGAAAACTTTTTAAGGAAACTTTTTCCATCAAAGCAGATCAGTAGTAACTCATCTATAATTTGGAGTTTTAGTGAATTATCCGTGAGGTTATGGCTTGCCTCTGATCACACATCCAGTTTGTTTAGAGACTTGAAATCAGATATTGATTTCAAGGCCAGCCCTCTATCCTCTATGTCTCACTGTTTCTCATGTGGATGTATGTGTGTTTATGTGTACTTCAAATTGGCTAATCTTGCCAGAAATGGACAGTGTGTAAACAACTGCTCTGTCTTCCCCAGAGCCAGTATTATACTCACATTTCCATCACTCCATGTTCCTCTTTTGTGGAGTCAGGCACTGCCTACCCTGGTATACAAAATAAAGAAAAGAGGATGGAGGAAAGGCCATCTGGTACTTTAATAGAATAAAAAAAAGCTGCTGCCACAATAGCTCCTTCCTCTTCCTTCTAAGGACCCACAACAGCCAGCTCCTCTTCTGTGTGTGTGGATGTATGTTCACTTAAACATATGGCTCCACATTAAGTTTTTAATCCTAAAACCTTCTAGTAGGCCTGATGTCAGTTTCCCCATGGATCTGCTCCTTGGGGAATTCCCCTTCAGCATTACCTAACCCCTTGGAAAACAAAGTGACCTTGCCAAATGGGGCTGTCAGGTTTGACTTGGCTCACCTTTAGAAATCTTCTTTGCTGGAAAAGGGGAGAAATTCTGCTTTGGAAAAGACTCTACTTCTTCTCCCTGAATAGAGATAATAGCTAGGTTGTGATTATCCCAGACTGGTTCTAGATGAGGTGAAGTTGCTGCTATTTCTGCCCATAAATGACCTGGCTGTCATTTTGCATTTCTTATCACTCAGCTAAGATTTGAAAGCCTGAAGATTCATGCGACTTTGGGGACACAGAATATATGGGGAGAGAAGTGAATGGCAATTCTCTTACATCATTCCACTGTAATGATATCTGTGACCTGAAACGTATTATATAATACCCTGGCATTCCAAGAGTCAGCTCACATCTGAAGAATTTTGCTATTTTTTTCTACCCTGGCAAGGCATAATTTGATAAATCATATTGTGGCTTCATTCTGGCTAGAGGTGAGTAACTCTTGACACTTGGCTTTCTTTTAGATAAGGTACATATAAATCACAAAAAATGATAACTTTTCTTCAACTGATGGTAAAAATTCATCTGCATTTTAATGCTATTTATCTTCATGGAATTATTTACAAACATGCTACTCTTTGATTTTAAAAGGGTCCTAAAGCCTGTTAGCATGCAAAGTTTCTTATTAAGCGACATTTTAACATTTATTTTGTAAAGTACTGAAAGAATATAGCAGGGCCCTCAGGGCTTTGTCCCAGGGTGACAACATAGTGTTGATGCTGATGGGGTGAGGGGTTGATGGTAGGGGAAGAGGCAGATGATGGTTGTGCCTGTGCTTCCTTTCTGCAGTGATCTTCTGACTTAGGATAAAGAAGGGAGGGAGACTCTAATTTCCTGGTGGGTTAATCCCAGGATAAGCAGAAGGGAGGAAGAGTGCTGGAAAACTACTGTTCTTAGATGGACAGTGAAACTCCTAGGTAGCTCAGGAATAAAGGGTGGGCAAAGGTACAATTCCTTGGATACTTTTCCATGCAAGGGCCTTTCATGTATGCTTCTTCAGGAAGCATGTGTAATTCTCTGGATCTCACTTTACCCCATTCCAAGAAAGGGTACTTCAAGGGCCTTCTGGAAGTTTCAAGGAAGATGGTGGTAAGTAATGGGCTGAGAAGTAGTCTCACAGATATGAAAAAGAGGCCCTTCTAGTACCAAGAACCTCCAGTATAGATGTGCTACTCTACCTCCTTAGTCTATGGGAAATGGCAAGTAACTACTAAGTAGCCTTAAGAGAAGCAGGGGGCTGATAAGGGGTCTCCAAATAATATGAGTCTCTATTTGCCCCAACTGTTCAAATTTGTAACTAGTATGAAAATCTCTAATGACATCTTGATTGTCTTCTATGAATTATGCTGCCAAATTATAAGGGGAATAGGTGATCCCTATAACTCTCTCCCCTAATAGACTAAGTGTTACTCACTTAAGTGGTATCAGAGAATGGGAGTGATGGGATGAAAGAATACAATGATTCTACTTACTATTCTAGGTATTTCCAAGCATAAACTCTTCCATTAGGTCCCAGATTTCTACCTAACAAAGGTGTAAATTGTGTTTGACAAATAGAATCATGCTTAGTTGTTCCTGAGAACACAGAAGGACTTTCTGAACTTATCCCCCACCCCCAACCTTTAACAGTCTTTTCATCCTATCTTGCCTCCATCATTTCTATGTTGTATTTTTTTGGTTTGATTCCAGAAGGAAGTTTGCTATAGAGGAGACCATTGTTCAAGTACAGGATGAACTAGATGTCCACTGAGAGACCCTTTCCAAATCTGAGATTCTATGTTTCTGTGCAATTCCCACCTGAGGCACTAGAGACATTAAAAATCCCTTTATTTTAGGATTTAGTTCAGGGGTGTTGTTATAAATTTCTTTTCTTCCCAGATATCTACCTTTTAGGCAATCCCTGGTGACTGTGCCCAATATGGCTATAACCTTGGCATAGCTCTATTGAACATGGATACACGGCTGGGGCACTCACTTCCTTTGTTCCTGCCAATCCCTTGTCATAGCGGGGTTACTCGACTATGAAAAGGAAACAAATATGGGTTTATAAAGGGCTCCATATTGTTGTAGGTACCACTTCTCAGTTCACTTTACAGAATCATCATCTATGTACTGACTCCTGAAGAGGAGAGTCCCCTAATGCTCTGTCCTGGTTTTCTCTCTGTCCTCCCTTTTCCTCTGTGTCTTTCCTCTCTTCCTATTCCTCCTTTCCTCTCCTTCTTTCTATCTTCAGTGCAAATAATAGGCACTAAATAAAAGCTTGTTGGATGAATGAATGAATATTGAAACTCATCAATGTCCATGGGTTCAATGATTACCTCTATACAAATGACTCCCAAATCTCTATATACAGTACCAATCTTTCCTTGAGTTCAATATCTCACATCATCATTTGCCTTTTAGATATATCCAACTAAATATCTTATAGACACTAAAACTCAACATTTCCAAGATGGAACTCATTAACTCCACTACCACCCCAACCAACCATCCCACTGTCAAACTTTACTATCTGTTACATAGTTACACAAGTTTGAAACCCCAGAGTCATCCTCTTTTTCTTCTCTCTTTTCCCACATATTCCCTCGGCTGACAAGTCTACCTCCATAAGATTTTACATCCATTCCCTTTTTTTGCATTATCATGGCCACCAACCTTGTTCAGACCCTTACCATCTTTGACCTAGACCATGGAAAAGATCTTCTAATTGGATTCTAGGCCCTGAGTTTCTGTTCTTTAATACATCCTTCACAGAGTTGCCAAAATAATCTTAAAATACAGAGATCCTTTCCCTACCCTCCTCACTAAGGTTCTTCAGTGGCTTCTAAGATAAAATAGAAACTCCTCTGTTAAGGAGGAAGAACCTTGACAATCTGACTCTGGGTTACCTATATTCAGGCTGATTTCACATTACCCAATTTTGCATCTTCTAAATTCTAGCCAAAATGGCTTATTTGGACTTCCCTGAACTTTATATTCTATCTCCCACTTTCGTGCCTTCGAATGGGGATGTTTCCTATGTCTGGAAGGTACAACTTCCTCAACTCTACCTCCTGAAAGCCTCAGCTTCCTTTAAGTGTCGCCTCACGTACCATCACTCACACAGGAAACCTTTCCTGACATTCCTTCTCTTCCCCAATTGTTAATGCTCTCTTTTTCCTCCTATAGTCACATCTGTTCTCATCTGTTTACCTGCCATAATCTTCTAGAAGACTGTATGCTCCTTGAGGGTAAGCACTGGGTCTTGTCTGATGAGTCCTTCATGCTAGCATAATATCTGGTTAGAGGCATTTACAATAGACATTTTTTAAATGCTTCTCAAATTTTGCTGGAGCACAGGGAAGAAAGCACTTGCCCTTTTCTTCCTCTGTTAAGACTAATCTTGGCTATAACTGAATAATGCTTTTTGTGTATACAGATTCTAAATTCCAGGAGGAGAAAGTCTAAAATGAACTTATAAGTCTGGTGCTTTCCTTCCTCCCTTTTCTGTTTATAGAAGCTTATTTGTGTCCATGTTGGTCATCAAGCAAAACTGCATGTTTATTTCCCAGTGGGTTTATGAAAGCCAGGTTGCCCTACTGCAGGATATTTATATTTTCTACAGGCAAAGCCCTCCCTGAGAGATGAGACAAGCAATTCATCTGCCAAAAATATTGAGTATCGTCAGCACATGCAAAAAAAGACCATTTCAGGACTTGAAGATACTGTTGTTTTGAGCTGATAAGTCACCTCATTTAGGTCTAGTTTTCCTTCCCCATTCACTGTGAAAACAGTTTCTGCTGACCATGGCTTCTGATGCTATGCACCTCTTCCATCAGGTTCAACAACAACCACTTATTAAGGGCCTACTGTTCTATATTAGGGCAAAGTACTATATTAGGCCCTGGATGAAATACAGAGTTTAAATAAGACACAGCATCTTTCCTCAAGGAATAGTAATTTATTAGACTAAAAAAATCTGGTAGAGAAATAAAACCAAAATAGAAGGAAGGAAAGAAACAAGCATTTATTAAAGTACTAGGTGCCAGGCACTGAGTTAAACACTTTATAAATAGTATCTCATTTGATTTGCATAGTGGGTCAGGTTAGGAAAATCTGAGTTTAAATATGGTCTCAGACACTTACTAGCTGTGTGACCCTGGGCAAGTCACTTAACATCTTTTTTTCCTTCAGTTTCCCTGAACTTAAAATAGGGATGATAATAGCACCTACCTCCCAGGGATGTTTTTGAACTCAGATCTTCCTAGCTTGATCCACAACCTACCTGCGTATAGAGAACCATAATGCACAAGAGCACATAATGGGTACATCAGAGAGTTTGAAAACAAAATATTCTACAAAGCCTGAGCAGGAAGGTCATTATCAAATAGGGAGAGTGAAGAAGTCTCCTTAGGTAGAGTGGTATTTGAGCTAGGTTTTAAAGGATAGGTAGGATTTGTGGTGTCTAAAATATAATGTGGGTCCTAATCTGACCCCCCAGTTTTTTGGGGGAAACTGGCTAAGATTTACTGACAAATTCAGCAAGAGTTTAGGATTTTAAGGATATATTAAAGTGTGTTAGAAGTTAGTAAAGAGAGAGAATGGAAAACCCTAGTTTACCCTTGCTTTTCCTAGCAGTCCACATGAAGTTCCCCACCATGTCAAAGTCCTGGACAAAAAGGGGGACCCTCCTTTTCTCTGTCTGCTGCCACCAAGCCAGTTCCAGACAAAAAGAGGAAGATCCAGCAAGCCAGCCTCTGCTTCCTACTTCCTCTCTCCCTCCCCAAAGGGGAGGTCCTTCAAGCTGATTGGTTGAAGGTGGTCTCTTGTTGACATAGTAGTCCACAGCCTCTGAGAACAGCACCCTGCTCAGGTTGGGCCACACATGGTCTCGATTTAATCAGCCTTAAGTAGGTACAACTTCTGAGAACAACACTCTACTCAGGGCCAGCCAGGTGTGGTCTCAATTTATTCATTCTTAAGTAGGTTCTCAGTCAGTTTCTCAGTCTCACCCAATTCAATCAATTCTAAATCAGTCTTCAGGTGGGGCCCCTGGGCATCTGCCAAATCCCATTATTTTATCACAGATTTCAGAATTTAAAGGTGGGGAATGAGGGCTTTCCAGGCACAGTTGAGATACAGGGGTTTTAAAGCACATGGTGAATTCAAAGGACTGAGAGTCATCAGGTTTGGCTGGAGCACTAAATGCATGGGAGACAATGTTGTGAGAAAAAGCTAAAAAAGTAGGATGATGTCAGTGGTGGAAGGCCTTCAATGCCAGATAAAGGTGTCTGAATTTGATTCAGGAGACAATGAGGATTTGGGGGCATGGAATTGATATGAGCTGTATATTCTGGTAGCAGAATTAAGAATGGTTGTAGAGAGAAGAGAGTTGATTGAGGTGGGAAAACCTGCAGGGAGATCTTATTAATAGTCCAAGCAGATGTCATTGAAGGTCTGTCCTATAGTGGTAGCAGCAGGAAAAGGAAGAATGTGGTCACTAAAGTGATTTCAGAGGTAGGATTATCAGGATAAATAATTGAATGTGAAAGAGAGACAAGTTTCAAAGATAATCCTGAGGTGTAAATCAGTAAAGTCTTAGGCAGAAAGAGTGAATTCAGGGAAGAAGAAGCAGAAGTAGAATCATAGAATGTCACATTTTAAGAGACTACAGAGGCTCTCTTATACAATCCATACCCCCCCCAAAATCCCCTTATAACATTTCAATAAGGCGTCATCCCCCTTTAACCTAAAGACCTCTAAGTGAGTGGGATCTCACTACCTCCCAAGGCAGTACATTTCATGTTGGGATGCTCTACTGATTAGGATTTCTTTTTCCTTTAAACTGAACCTAAATTGGCCTCTCTGTAACTTGCATCCTTGAAAAGTACTACCCTCTGGAGTCAAGCAGACTAATCCTCTTTCACAGGACTGCTATCCTCTCTCTTAGTAAGTCTTCTCTTCTCCAATCTAAACATTCCCTGTTCTTGCTACTGACCATTATCTTGTGGTGTGGTCTTCAGTGCTGTCAATATTTTGTTTGCCTCTTAAAACATTCCATCTTGTCCAAATTCTTCCTAAAATGTGACACCCACAACTTAATGCAATATTTTAGCCATGGGTCAATCAGGATAGAGTGCAGTGAGAATATTGTTGCTTCAATTAAGGGTTGAAATGACTGCTGTAGCCACCAATTTTGTTTATTCCTATTGAACTCAGACTAGGAAAACACATGGATCTTCCTCATATGAACAGGTCGTTACCATCATCATAATCATCACCAGCATTTACATAGTGCTTTAAGATTTGCAAAGAACTTTACATTATATCCTCAAAATAATGGCGTGAGGTATTATTATTGCAATTTTATACATGAGGAAATTGAGGGTAAGAGAGCAGGTAAGTGACTTGCCAGGATCACACAGCTAGTAAGTGTCTGAAGTAGGATTTAAACTGATCTCATCATAGATTTGTGATTCTGACTTTACCTTTAACTGATGCTTTGTTTCTATATCACAGAAATTCCCTAATACATATGTATACATATACATATATGTGCATATATGCATATATGTATGTATATATTTTCGCTATTGAATTCCCATTTGTTATTCATTCAACAAACATTTATTAATCACCTACTATGTGCCTTTTAAAAATAATATTTTATTTCTCCCCCAATTATATATAAAACCAATTTTTAACATTTATTGGGTTTTGTTTTAAGTTCTGAATTCTATCCTTTCTTCCCTTCCTTTCCTTTTCCCCCCATCCCAAGACAGTAAGCAATCAAATTTAGGTTATATATGTGCAATCATGTAAATTATTTCCATTTTAGTCATTCTGTGCAAGAAAACCGAAAGGAAGAAAGGAAGGAAGGAAAGAAGGAAGGCAGGAAGGCAGGAAGGAAGGAAGCAAGGAAGGAAGGAAGAAAGAAAGAAAAAAGGAAGGAAGGAAGGAAGGAAGGAAGGAAGGAAGGAAGGAAAAAAAAGTATGCTTTAGTCTGTATTCAGATGATACCAGTTCTTTCTCTGGAGGCAGATTACATTTTTCATTATTCAGAATTGTTTTGGATCATTGTGTTGCTGCAAATAGTTAAGTTATTCACAGTTGATCATTGTACAATATTGCTGTTACTATGTATAATGTTACCCTGGTTCTGTTCACTTCACTTTGTATCAGTTCATATAAGTCTTTCCAGGGTTTTCTGAAACCATCCTGTTCATCATTTTTTATTGCATGACAGAATTCCATTACAACCATATATCATAATTTATTCTAACATACCCTAATTGATGGACATCCCCTCAATTTCCAATTCTTAGCCACCACAAAAAGAGCTACTATAAATATTTTTGTACAAATAGGTCCTTTTCTCTTTTTTGGATCTCTTTGGGATACAGGTCTAGTAGTGGTATTGCTCTATCAGAGGATATGCAGTTTCATAGCCCTTTGAACATAATTCCAAATTGCTCTCCTAAATATTTGGATCAGTTCATAACTCCCATGTTCCAAACTTTGTGTTAGATGGAAATTACTTTGCATATATTTCATATTTAATTCTATAGTATCATATATAAATAAATATGAAATATATACAAAGTAATTTTCAGGGATAGGTCAGTGGCAACTGAAGGATTAGGATAGGTTTTCTCCTGATGGAAAGCCTAGGAAAAATCATAGAAATAAGAGATAGAAGATACAAAGAATTTATATGAAGAATGGCAAGCAAACTAATTTGACTTCTTTGCAAGTACTTTTTATATGAGATAATCTTCATATGTATATATATATATATATATACACATATATATGTATGTATGCAAATGTGTATAAGTATATGTATACACACAATGTATATACACACATACCTACACACAGACATATATTTTGATTTATTTAGTTGTTCTCCAGTTGAGTCCTCTATGAGACAATGAGATCCTTGAGAATTAGGGTTGGTTTTGCCTTCTTTATATTCCTAGAGCTTAACATAATAAACCTGACACATTGTTGTTGGGTCATTTCAGTCATGTCTGACTCTCTGTGACCTCATTTGGGCTTTTTTTGGTAAAGATACTGGAGTGGTTTGCCACTTCCTTTCACAGCTCATTTTATACACAGGGAACAGGTAAACAGGGTTAAATGACTTGCTTAGGGTCCCACAACTAGTAAGTATCTGAGTCTGGATTTGAACTCATGAACATGAGTCTCCGTGATTGAAAACTTAGCACTCTATCTGCTGAGCCACGTAAATGCCCTTCCTGACACAGAGCAAGTGCTTAATAAATGCTGGTTGATCTGTTGCCTTGACTTGAGCATAGAGTGTCTCAAGGTTATTAATGTTTAATAAGTCTGAAATGGGAGCTGGTGACAGATTCTGAAGAGCTTAAAAAGTCAAACAGGAGTTTGTGGAGGTTTGAAATATTTAGAACTTTTTGGTAAAGAAATGAAGGAGGGGGGCAGCTAGGTGGCACAGTGGATAAAGCACCAGCCCTGGATTTAGGAGGGCCTGAGTTCAAATCTGTCCTCAGACACTTTACACTTACTAGCTGTGTGACCCTGGGCAAGTCACTTAACCCTCATTACCCCGACCCCCCCCCCCCAAATTTTAAGCTCCTTAAAGAAATGAAGGAGACAATGAAGTAATCATATCACATATAACACCCTCCCTGATAACAAAGAAAAACAACTGGGCAAAACCTACAACAAAACAACCATGTCTGACAATGCTTTACATCATCCTGCACCCATATTCCTCCATTTGTTCTTTTTTTTTCTTTCCACTCCCCCCCATTTGTTCTTTGTCCTTTGTTCTCAAAGAGGACCATAATATCAGGAAGGTAATGTCATGACTTGCAGTGAACTGGATTTAAGTGAAGCAGGGCTGTGCAAGGTCACCAGCCTCACTTTCTCCTCTCCAGCCATCTGGGTCCAGTAGCAAGATATACATCAGGATGACAGAAGATGGCCCTCCCATATATTCCCCCACCTTTCTAGTGAAAGGAAGGAAATATGCTCCTTCATCAGTTCTCCCTGACCAAAATTGGTCATCGCAGTGACCCAAAATTCAGGTCCTTTTTCCACATTGTCTTTCCTTATGTAATTGTAGCCACTATGTGCACCATTGTCCCAGTTCTGCCTTTTTTCAATATGTATCAATTTATACAAGGTGAAACTGTTTTTTAAAAACCCAACGGTAGTATTCTACATTTTGCATTAGAATTTTTGACAAACCTTCTAACCTGTTTGAGCCTGGGCTTCTGAGTCTATAAAATGAGGAAGTTGTGTTAGATAACCTCTAAGGTTTTATTTTTAGTGCTAAATTATGATCATGTGATTTATGTCTATTCAATTTCATATTAAGAATCAAGTCAATAAGCATTTATTAGTTGCTTATTTTATTTCCAGGCACTGTGTTAAGCATGGTGCTAACAAATGTAAGCAGAAAGTACCTGTCCTCAAGCAGCTTCGATTTTATTAGGGAAAATGATACATTAAAAAACAAACAAACAAACAAAAAATACTTGAAATGGGGGTAGGAGGTGGTAGTGGGAAAAAAGGAACCAGATACTGGGGCATTATAAAGATAATCTAGGAGGAGAGTCAGGAATTGCAGCCGGAAGAGGAATGAAGGCATGGGTAGCCTAGGCATCCTCCTTAAAACAGAGGTTGTAAGAGGAGTCCGGTCATTGGAGGGAGGGGCCAAAGGAGAGCAGAGGGCATTTCCAACATGTGAAGTCTAGGGCTAGAGTGATTTTCCAGGGCAGAGAGGTTTGTAGGCTTTATAGACTGGGAAGAGAGTCAGGAGTACAGGAGTACAGAGGATAATGAAGCATATGGCTCCATTTCAGTCAAAGTTTTAGTGAAGTGACTGAAATACTTAGCATCTCCATCCTCAGACTTAGCCAACACTGAAGCTACATTAGTAGCCTCTTAAGGCACTTGATTGATACAGTGGATAGAGTGCTGGACCTGGAGTCAGGAAGACCTGAGTTCAAATCTGGATTCAGACACTTCCTAGCTGTGTGACTCTGGGCAAGTCAGTTAACCCTGTTTGCCTCAGTTCCTCGTCTGTAAAATGAGCTGGAGAAGGAAATGGCAAACCACTCCAGAATCTTTGCCATGAAAACCCCAAATGGCATCATGAAGAGTCAGACACAACTGAAAAATGACTGAACAAGAGGCACTTGGAGATAGAAATAAGAAAGAGACTTTATTTTATGGTCATTCTCTCTATGCAGTCTTATATTTCCAAAGGCCAGCTATAAACCTAATGTTCTTTTTGCCTGATAGAGCAATCAGAAAGCAAACAATTATTTCATCTAGGGGGATTCCAGGAAATGTTTAATAACCAGTTCTCCAAAACACAGGACACTTTTAAGTGTAATCTGTATCATTAGCATTTTCTTCATCACTTTCATAAGTCTAGACAATTAACAAGATAATAAATCATTTGCTGATTTGTAGTCTTTACAGATTTTTGAGGTGCGAATGTTCACACTGAAAATGTAATGATTCATTCTCCAGAGCTACAAACCCCTGACTATCACTGATATTCAACAAGTTTCCTTCACTCATGAAATATCGCATTATAACAAATATTTTAAGTACTGAGGGATTCATCACCTCAGACCAACCTTTCAATGACATACCTTTCCAAATTGAGCTAAGATGGTCCTCCATTAAAAATGTGTAGCTAGGGGAGAAGCTAGGTGGCACAGTGGATAAAGCACCTGCCCTGGATTCAGGAGGACCTGAGTTCAAATCTGGCCTCAGACACTTGACATTTATAGCTGTGTGACCTTGGGCAAGTCATTTAACCCTCATTGCCTCACAAAAAACCAAATAAAACAAAAAAAAATGTGTAGCTAGGCCTATAGTTGAAGCTTTTCTAGCTGGGTATAACCTACTGGAGCTCTTCAGTTCCACACAAAAATGAAACATTACAGAAGGACTTTAGGTACTTGGAGTAAACCCTGTGATACCATTAATCAATTAACAAGCATTTATTAAATGCCAAATGTATGACATTGTGCCAGGTGCTAGAAATACAAAGACAAAAATGAAATCATCCCTTTCCAGAAGATTACATTCTACTGGGGATACAAGATGCATGCATATACACATGTATGTATTTATATACATATATAAAGATATACAAACATATACCTAAATATGTGTGTTTATGTATATCTATATATATGAACATTTTATATGCATATGAGTATATGCACACATATACACATCTGTATGCATATACATATATATGTGTGTGTGTGTATCTGTGTATATATACACACAAACATATATACAAATGCACATACACCTGATCTTTGATTTCATTGTATATGGAAACTCACAATGAAAAAAACTCCCATCAATGCCAATTAACATTTGCTCTGACACTTAGAGAATTGTCTGGGGACACTGAGAGGTTAAGCGACTTGCCCCAGAGGTAGAAAGCCCATAGATGTCTGCAGCAGAACTTGGTCCTAGGTCTTACTGACTCTTGAGATTGGCTCTTTAGCCACTATGCAGCTAAATATATGTGAAATAAATACAAGGTAATGAATTGAGGTACTGGCAGCTTGTAGGAAATGCTTCCAGTAGAAGATATACTTAAGCTAAACTTTGAAAGAAATTAGGGGAACTTTGGGACATGTAACCAACAGAGTGGAGGACTAGACTTTTGTATAGTACCTGTTATACCTAAAAAAAAAAAAAAGTTTAAAAATCCAAAGACAAATTAGAGGCCAGAGGTAAAGAATTTAGGGTGATATCCTTTGGATAAGAAAAGCCAACGAAGTTAACAACCTTAAGAATTAACAGTGGGAGAGCTAATCCGCACTGTACTCACTCAATAGCCACCCCCACAAGTTTCTACACTTCCACAGGTGCACAAACCCATGCACTGGCTTGTGTTTTGGGAGTTATTCAGGGATTTCCCTCCTTCTGCAGTCTCTGCCAGTACACACAAGCCCTTCCCTTCCCCCAGCATCCTGTTACAACAAGTAGCAGACCTCAGTTCTGCTCAACCACATGTTAGGAAGGGAAAAGTGTTGGGGTGTGGGGGGAGGTGGAGATCATATTTTCATTTTATCTTTGGGAAGGTTAAGGAACCCCAAAGCTGTAGAAACCCTTTTCAAAATACCCACTCCACCCTCCCCAAAGCCTGCAAAAATCAGCAGATATGGACCGAGTCCAGCTGGAGAACAAAAGTAGGGAGGAATCTGGGACAAGGGGCCAGTGTAAAGCTGCACCAGGCCTGAGAAAAGGGGACTGGAATCCAGTTAGGACCAGTTCTGTGTCTTTAAAAAACTACTTGGGGTGGGGCAGCTAGGTGGAGCAGTGGATAAAGCACCGGCCCTGGATTCCAGAGGACCTGAGTTCAAATGTGACCTGAGACACTTGACCTTTATTAGCTGTGTGACCTTGGGCAAGTCACTTAACCCTCATTGCCCAGCCCCCCAAAAAACAACCAACAAATAAATAAATAAATAAATAAATTTTTAAAAAAGAAAGAAAGAAGCTACTTGGGGCAAAGATCCCCGAGGTTGGAGGCAACCAAGACAGCTTTGAGGTTCAGCTCTGGGGGTAAAGCCCTTCATCACTGGTCAAAGAGTGAGAAATGGGGAATATAAAGGGAAAAAAACGTAAAACCAACAAATATCTTAGGAGGGAGGAAATTAATCTGAAAACCTAGAGAACAAGCAGACAAAACATTAAGGAGGATGAATAACAAGACATCTAAAAAAACTGCAAGCCCATCTAAATAAATATTTCAAGAGAAAGAAAATTGACTCAACACTCAATTAAAACACAGAACCTTGGGGATTCCTAAGAAAGCAAGGAAGATGTTCCATAATGGTTTAAGATAAAAATCATAATTTTGAGAGAAGTTAGACTGGAACAAAGGGCAGAATTCATAATCTGCAAAGCAGAAATAATTAGCAGAATTTTTAAAAAATTGAATCCATGGTGGTGAGTTTCTCCAAAGAAGTGAAGGAGATAACACATTTGGAATATAAATATGCTGAAGAGAAGGACAATCTGGAAGAAGAAAAGCAAAAGGCAATAACATCAATAAAAGATAAGTTATCTATGCAAACAAAACACATTGGTCTTAAAGTTAGGGTACATAGAGACAACTTAAGGATCATTTGCCTTCCAGAAGAACATGATGAGTCAAAAAATCTGAACACCTTTATGTAAGAAATAACATAAGAAAACTTCATAGAATTCTTTGTTAAGTTTGTTTGGTTTTTTGGGGGAGGCAATTGGGGTTAAGTGACTTGCCCTGGGTCACACAGCTAGTAAGTGTTAAGTGTCTGAGGCCAGATTTGAACAGAATTCTTAATACAGAAAGTAAAACAGATCTACAAATTGCCTCCAGGTGAAAAAAAAAACACAAAGAAAACAAAAAACTGCTTGCTTCAGATCCCAACACTCATAGTTGTTAAGCTTAACAATTCTGTTTTCAAAAACCAAATTTTTCAAGCAAGTAGGAGAAAGACCTTCAAATATAAAGACAATTGAACTAACCCAAGATTACTCCACACTCACCCAAAACTGTAAAACAGAATGAATGAATATATTCTGAAAAGCAAAAGAACCCAAGATACAATCCCACATGACCTTGCAACCTAAGCCTAATTATCAAAGAAAAAAGCTGGCTGCCTAATAAAAAGAAGCATTAAAACATTCATATAAAAACAAACAACACCTCTCCCACTAAATCAGAAAGAACATATTCTTTAATTTGCAAATACCTCCAATAGAAACACAAAAAAGGTAAACACATGTATCAAGGAAAACATAAGTTAATAAATTTCTCTATATGTAAAGACTATTAAAAAAACACAACCTAGAAAGAAACACCTTTTGGGTTTAAAAAAATTAAAATAGAGGGACCATTAAGAGATTTCTTTCTAAGAGTTCAGAAGGGGACAAAAATAAATGTGAAATTTTCAGAACTAGAACAGTTAATGGTAGAGGAGCAGGCCTAAAACACCATGGTCTAGGCCCTGTAACAATCCCAACAGGTGAATCAGTGTATTTTGTGGGACCAAGTTGTAGAATGGGAGGGGGAAGGGAGGGGGAGAGAGGAGGGAGAGAATAAAGTGGAATATGTTGTACCCCAATCAAGTCCATGATAAAAATCAAAGGGAAGTAACTCTTGGAGTGTCTCAGCAAGAAGAAGGGTGACAGAAGAGTGATAGATGTGGGAGTGAGGGATTGAAACAGGGAAAAGAAATAGGTAAATCTCTACTCAATGTGGGGAAGGGATTTCATCAAAGAACACTGCATGGGTTAAATATATATGTATATGTGTGTATGGATATATCACACATGTGCATACATGTACACACATGCACACTTATATATACATACATATATGAAATGGGCTATGGGAATATTGAAATGGGTCTAATGTTCAGGGATTTATTGCATAGGGAGACCGCTTTAGTCAAAGAGAGTATTGTGCCTCCATGGATAGTGTTCTACCTTGGAGAAGAGAAATCAGAGCTTTTGGGGACAATTGGCCTCCAGAAGGGTAGGAGGGCATGAATACTGAGAGAAGACTTTCTGGCAAATGAAAAGAAAATTATCATGGGGAAGGCAAGCAAAAGAACTGGATCAAATCATTTGGGACACAGGGAAATTTCTACCATGAAGCAGATGGTCTGTAGCTGCATTACTTCTCCCAGAAATGGATGTTTCTAAGAGTGAGTCACGACAGAAAAAAGGAAAAGAGCTACAAGACAGCAAAATAGAATTTGGTAGAAGAGAGAATTCAAACATGGTATTGTAGAAGCTTTAATTCTATGAAAAACACAAAGACACTAAAAAAAGAATAATTCAATTATAATGACCACGAATTAAAGAATAAAAGTTTAGAATAGCAAGTGAAATATTAATTAAGAGAGGAAGGTAAGGAAATCTTTTTTAGAAAAAGGTGCATAAAATGAAAAAAAAAACCTAAGAAACAAAAGAAGTTGGAGAGGTGTAGAAAAGGGAAGTTTAAAAATTAACCACTTAACTGAAAGGGAAAAAATAAGGGAAGAATTACAAAACTTAAAAAAAAAAGACAAAAGAAAAAGGAATCAGTATGTTGAGCAAAACCCTGAAACTAGGGGAAAGGTTTACAAATAATGGCTTTTGAGAGTGAGGAGAAAAAAAAAACTTGTGGAAACAGGGTTTCTTTAAAGTTGATTGTAGAAAACTAATCACAGGGACAGAATTATATTCTGTAATGATTTTAAAAGTTCGAGAGACATAGTTCTGGGTAATTTAATCATTTTATTAATAAAGCCATCCTGTTATTAATAAAAGGATGGTCATTTGGCCATCTTTGTTAAACCAAAGACAGTCATGGTGGTGGGTTCATACTTTATAGAACCTTCAAAGAGTAGGTGTTCAATGAGAGGTTGAGTGACATCATGTCACCCTTAGCAAGAGAGGCTTATCTCTATGCCCAGACAACCCCCAGTCTTAGGCAATCTATTCAAAGAAATTATACCCAATCAAAGCCTGAGCAGAACACAATGGCTACTCCACCAGGGTGGGGTCTTGAAAAATAAAGTGAGTCCAATCTCATTATCAGCAATGTTCTTCGAAAAATCAGGACTTGAGAGGAAACGGAGAACTCTGGATCTCTCCAAATCCTTGGTTATTATTTTTTTTAACATTTTGTTTCATTTATTTTGCAAGGCAATGAGGGTTAGGTGACTGGCCCAGGGTCACACAGCTAGTAAGTGTCAAGTGTCTGAGGCTGGATTTGAACTCAGGTACTCCTGAATCCAGGGCTGGTGCTTTATCCACTGCACCACCTAGCTGCCCCCAATCCTTGGTTATTAATAATCATTTCTCTCAATTCTAAAAGAGGGGAACAAAAATGTTCTAATATTCTAAAAATATTTCTTGACACCAATAGAGGAAAATATAAACCTGATAACTTTAAATATGAATGGATTAAACGATTCAACAGAACTTAAAGAGTAACAGATTGGATGAGAAAACAAAGCCTCACAATCTGTGGTTTACAAGAAACATGAAAAGCAATGACACACACAGAATAAAAATGAGATGCTAGAACAAAACTGATTATTCATCAGGTGAATCCAAAAAAGCAGGAGATGAAATGGATGAGATGAAGGATTCTGAGAGTCAGAGGTGAGGAGAAATTGTATTCTGGGCACTAGGAACTGCATTTGCAAATATAGAAATGGGAGATTTGTCTTTGTGTTGGAGGGAGAGAAGGAAGAGCAGTTTGCCTAAATCACTATATGTGAAGGGGAAAGCTGTCTAATAAAGCTGGAAAGGTAGATTAGAGTCAGTTTATGAAGGACAGAGGAGTTCATATTTGAGCTGAGATAATGGGGAGTCATCATGGAACAGGCAGGTGGGGGTGAGTTGACATGGTCAGAGCTGTGCTTTAGTAATATCACTTTGACAATTGTATGGAGGATGTCCTAGAAGAGAGAATGAAGAGGCAGTCCCTGAAATAGTAATAGTCCAGGCAAAAGGTAGTAATGGTGTGAATGGAAAGAAGGCAAAAGATACTATGATGAATCTGTGATCCCATAGATAAAGGTATGTCCCTCATCAAGTATCAATGGCAATCTATCCATGCCTTCTCATCCTAAATGATTCTTCATATCTTGGGAGTGGGTGGGTTAGGGGTGCCCTCCTCCCACAAAAACCTCCGGCACTGTCCCTTTCCTCCTGTAAGATCTGGAAAATCTGGAAACAATCTGGAAAATCTGAGTAAAAAGTTTTGGCCCTTTCTTTGTACCAAACAAGAAGTCTGAATTATTATGGTATTAAAAGATGAAGTATGTTGATATTATACAATACTGTACAGATATTTTATACATTTCTGAGTTTTTAAACATTTTCTGTGTCATCTGATGGCCTTTGAGTGTTGTCTACAGCTTCCACAAGACTCCCCCCAAATTTCCATTTAATTTTTTATGCTCACCCACATTATATCAAAGCAGTGATGGGTAAAGTCACAATGTAGAAGGGATAACTGTATTTTTCGAGAAATCCCCTATAGAGATTTAAACAATGCATTAGAAACCTAAGTCTTTCAACCTATGTTGCACTTGGGTTTTCTCTCTCTCTCTCTCTCTCTCTCTCTCTCTCTCTCTCTCTCTCTCTCTCTCTCTGCAGGGCAATGGGGATTAAGTGACTCACCCAGGGTCACAAAGCTAGTAAGTGTCAAGTGTCTGAGTCCGGATTTGAACTCAGGTCCTCCTGAATCCAGGGCTGGTGCTTTATCCACTGTGCCACCTAGCTGTCCCTGGGGCTGTATCTCTTAATCCTTGTTGCTCTGGAATAACTAATCAACCAATCAATCAACAAGGATATATTAAACACCTACAATATGCCTGGTACTAGGCTCCATTTCTGATCATGAACTCTCCCTTAATGATGACTTTTCATACAGAGCTGTTACTGAGGCAGAGTGATAGAGTTTCTTCTCAGGACACCAAAATTTAGAAGGACCTGACAACATTTAGACTAGTTCAGCAGGTAGAAACAACTGACCTTCGTGCCTGGTTAGCAAGAATGAGTTATAAAAGGCAGCTACCAGATGGTCTTCCTCCTCTCATTCCCTCACCACCTTCCAGCTCTGACATCAGTCTTCCCTAACCTACTCCTTCCCTCAGCAGCAGCCTTCCCACCAAGGCCTTAATGTCCTACTCATCCCATAGGGCTTTGTGTCCCAAAGGGTCAGGGTCCTCTGTTATTCCATCAACAACACCTGTTTGCCCCAAATGTCTTTTGCAGTGTTTGTCCCAGGTACCAAAACTACTTGCCAACAATCTGCTTTTATGTGACTTCTTTCATTCAAGTTACCTTTGGAAATACAGCCTATTTATGCCCACCACATATCTCTCCATTGACCTTTGGGTCACATGCCATTTCAATGATTTGAACAGTGTAATGGTCCAAGATTTTAAACTATAGACAGTGGTGAATATTGGAGTTAAAAATGCATTTCTAAGTAAACATTGTTTAAAATATATAAAGCTTTTTTAATGATCCTTTTATTTCATCATATTACTTTAAATTCATATGCGCTTCCAGAGGGCTGCTAATGCATCTTACAGAACAGCACTAAAAAAATACGTGGGAAGCTCAATAGATATTAAACAATGTACCAAGGATGGATAGGGACAAACATTTTAAAAATGAGAAGGCAGGCAAGGTAAAGCAAAGTGCTATCTCACCTTGCCTTAATAATCATGAACAAACATTTATTGAGAGTCTCTTGTGTACAGGTCACCGAGCTAGGCCTTAGTAATACAGAGATACAGTCCAGTCTCTTAAGGAGGCTAAAGTCTACAGGACTTAGTCAACAATAATGAGTCAACAATACAGGCTTGTACACAGTCCCTTCCAGAGCTACTGTTTGGTGTTCTCATATGTATGTGGAAAAATGACTGGTACAATCAGTAAGTCTCAGAAAATTGCAGAAGAGGGAGGAATCACAAAAAGAATCTCAGGGTTGGAATTTCCTTCAGAGATGATATGGTCCATTTTACACTAGCAGAAGTGACTTCTACCACACACACCTGAGACAAGTTGATCTCCCGGCCTCCATCTGAAGACCTCTTGTGATGCCCACCTAAGTAGTCTTTCTTTTTTTCTTTTTGAAAGTGTCTAAACAGTTTCTTTTTTCTAAACAGTTTCTTTTTTTTTAGCTAACAAGCATTTATTTTGTCTTTCCCTTCCACCAAGCATTTTTTTTTAAATAGCATCTTGGATTATTTTATTTATTTATTGTTTGTTTGTTTTTTGGTGAGGCAATTGGGGTTAAGTTACTTGCCCATGGTCACACAGCCAGTAAGTGTTAAGTGTCTGAGGCCGGATTTGAACTCAAGCACTCCTGACTCCAAGGCCGGTGCTCTATCCACTGCGCCACCTAGCTGCCCCCCTCCACCAAGCATTTTTAATAGAATGAAACATGCAATTCATCACGGGTCCCACATTTCCCTAAAGCAGCAAGTGGTTCTGATAAAGAAAAACACAACAAAACAAAACCCAAAATGGAACCTTCCTCTCATGTCTTGAAATGGAACTCGGATACTGAAGATGCATTTAAAAATTTTTCTCTATGCTGTTGGAACAAACCTTTGTGAAAGGCCAAAGCTCTATTTTATCTAGCCATTATTTTTCATTATAATCAACTTTGTATTTATATAGTGTCTCTCTGCCTCCTAAATCTTCATTAACCTTCATAATACCTTAAACTCTATTTTCTAATTCATGCTTGGAAACATGAGCTTGGAGGTGGGGGTGGGAGAAGGGTCCTTTAGTTTCCTTTCAGCTCTTAGATTCAATAGTTCTATAATGTGCTGGCCTCAACCCTCCCCCTTGGCCAGCTGAATTACAACAAGCAGACAGTTTTATCTTGAACAGTCTCTTCTAGGCTCAGGTCTGGCCACTAAGTAGAAATGGCCAAGCCATACATTTGGAGAAATTCCAGGCAATCCATCCTAAACACTGAATGGTTCTGGCCCAGTACCAGCCTTCTACTAAAATTCCAGAAATTGTGATTCCAGACACGTTTCTACCTTGGCCCCCAGGATAACGGAAGTCACAAAAGAGGCAGAAATTAAAATGTCAGCCCAGCTGGGCCCAAAAGTGTTGGCCAAAAATTACAATAGGACCTGTGGCTGATTGGATCATCTAACTTGAGCACATCTGTGCCTCCTGTTCAAAGCAAATCAGAGTAGCACATACTCTGGGGTCACCTGCCTCTATCAAAATAGTATAAGATAGTTAACAAGAGCATTTTAGATTTTAATGAATAAGAATCAGCAACAGTGAAAACACTGATTTAAAGACATTATTGGTAGGCCTGATGAGCTCTCTTTAATGAGCTATCATCACCACCCATCATTAGCCTATTCTACCTGAAATACTTGATTGAGGTTGGCATGGTAAGTGAAAGAAAGGCACCATTATTCCCAGCCATGGAGAAGCATGTAAGATAGATGGAGAATAACCAAGCAATCTCATTTAACTCAGATTATGGAGGACAAGTATCCCACCCCCCCCCCCCTTACCCCACCTCCACCACTACTTTAGAAAGATGAAGAATCACTGGAACCAAAGAAATACTAGAGGGAAGGATGGATACTAGATGAGGTTAAGCATGAACCTGAGAAAAATAAAGAGAAAATACTCAGGGACAAAATCGAGGCCATGGGCAATATCAGGGATTGAATGATACTGGAATAGAGCCATTAGCATTTTATTCTCCTTTCACTTTTAATCAGCTAATCACAGACCCAATTGGCCATTGATGTAATGAAAAGTCTTATCATTTGTCTTAAAGTAATCAATCTGGTTCTCCATTGCCAAATGTAGAGGGCTAAGTAGGGACAGATTTTGGTGTCTGCAAATTTATGTCTCTAAATATTTGCAAGATTTGAAATTGACCAGTCAGAGCAGAAAGGTGCCTTTTCTTTGGCCAGCCTGGTGAGCCAAGGCATGTTTGGGACCCTTCCAACAGAAATTACACTTCCTGCCCAATTTATATCATAACTCAGAGATGTAGCAGGGCAGGACCACAAACAGAACTGACTGGTTTGGCATCCAAGGAGTTCACTTCTCAGAATTACAATGTTTTGGTTTATCTCCTTAGACCTTCATCTAAAAATATTTGAAGGGGAATGATGTGGAAAAATTCATTTTGTCTCCACAAGGCTAAGTGAGAAGCAGTGGATGAGAGTTACAGGATGGCAGGATTCAGTTGAGTAGAAGGAAGAACTTCCTCACAATCAGAACTGATCATTTCAATTCAACCAGAATTTATTAATTGATTACTATGTGCTAGGGATATATAGATAAAAATGGAACTGACCTCAAGGACCTTATATTTTGCAGGGGAAAAACAATTCATACATCAATAAAAATATAAAATATGCAAAAACTAGAATACAAATTATATTTGAGTGTATGTGGGAAGAAGAGCACTAAAACTTGGCGGCAGCGGGGTGGGGCGGGGGATAAAGAAAGCCTTCATGTCAAAGATTGACCCTTAGTTGAGCACTGAAGGTAATCAATCAATAAAGTGATGAAAATATATTTATTAAGAGTTTACTATGTATAAGAAATAAGGGTGTTACATTTTAGTTATTTATTTAGCATTTTATTTTTTTCCTCAATTACATGTAAAAAAATGTAACATTTGTTTTTTTTTAAATTTGGAGTTCCAAATTCTCTCCCCCGCCTCATTGAGAAGGCAAGCAATTTGATATAGGCTATAGATGTGCAGTCATGTAAATCATATATCCATATTAGTCCTTCTGTGAAAAAAAACATAGATCCTCCCCAAAACCCCAAGAAAAATAAAGAAAAATTTAAAAGTGTGCTTCAATCTGTATTCAGATTCCATCAGTGCTTTTTCTCTGGGGATGGATAGCATTTTTCATCAACTGTCCTCTAGGGTTATCTTGGATCACTGCATTGCTGAGAATACCTAAGTCATTCACAGTTGATCATTGTACAATATTGCTGTTATTATGTACAATATTCTCCTGCTTCTGCTCATTTAACTTTTCATCAGTTCATGTAATTCTTTCCAGGTTTTTCTGAGAGTATCTTGCTTCTCATTTCTTATAGCACAATAATAATACATCACAATTATATACCACAACTTGTTCAGTCATTACCCAATTGATAGGCATGCCCTCAATTTCCAATTCTTTGCCACCAGAAAAGAGCTGTTATAAATATTTTTGTACATATAGATCCTTTTTGTTTTTGTTTTTTATCTCTTTGGGATATAGAACTAGTAGTCATATGCATAGTTTTATAGCCCTTTGGGCATAGTTCCAAATTTCTCTACAGAATGGTTGAATCAGTTCACAACTCTACCAACAATGATTTAGTGGCTCAATTTTCCCACATCTTCTTCAACATTTGTAATTTTCCTTTTATGTTGTTAGCCAATCTGATAGGTGTGAGGTAGTACCTCAGAATTTCTTAATTTTGTACTACATCTTTCAAGTGGAATGTGTTGCTCTAAGAGATGGTTCCCTGTCACTAGAAGTATATTTGCAGAAGCTGAATGACAAATTGTCAAAAATTTTGTGAAGAAGACTCATATATCAGGTAGAAGAGAGGTCTAGATGTCTTTTAAGATTCTTTTTGATTCTAAGATTCTATGAAGTGTAGATACAGTTTTATTTCAGTGGTTAAGAAGAGAAAAAAGTGTGGGAATGACTAATTCCCAAGTTAATAAAATGCAGGGAGGTGACTTGGCAAGCAACTATAAACAATACATTTAATTATGATTAAATGTAATTGTTATCACTGTAGCATAGAAACATTTAAAATGAACTATCAGGGGGCAGCTAGGTGGTGCAGTGGATAAAGCACCAGCCTTGGATTCAGGAGGACCTGAGTTCACTCAGACACTTGACACTAGCTGTGTGACCCTGGACAAGTCACTTAACACCCATTGCCCTACTCCCCCCCCAAAAAAGAACTGTCACACTATGTGTGCAATATTTTTGAAGTGAGACCATTTCTGAGCATTCTAGAGGAGATGGGACTATGATGTACTTAGCTCTTAACTCAGGGAAAATTTTATAGTAGAAGTTAATTGTAAGAGAGGTAACAGTGGCATTGTGGATGGAGATGTGATGAATGAAAATCCCAAGAGACAGAGTTTCTGGGTAATTAATAATCAATTTATTAATTAGGGTAGCTAATAATCAATAAATTGATGATCAGTGGTTTCTTTTGACAACCAAAGACCACACCATTGAGATCACTGAATGCTTAAATACCTTTGAAAACAGGTGGTTCTCTTAACAGGTGGAAATCAACTCTGATTGGTGAACAATTACTGAGGGGGTGGAAATATTAATGAGGAGTTGGGCTAAAAGTCCTCAGCATCTCCTGCTGAGAAATATAACTTGATCATGAAAGTCAACCAACCTTAGCCATCTGGACAAAGGAATCCATCTCTACCCAGACCACTGTTGCTGATTTTCTCCTTCATGAGCTGAGTTCCCCTGGACTGCAATGGAGGGGTACAAGGGCATGGGCTAAATGCTTTAGGGCTGGGATGCATGTAGATTAGATTATGTTTACATTATAAACAAAAATAAGGTTCCCTAGTTGGGTGGGGTCCACCCATGATCATGGCACATGTACCCAAAGGATTAGGTCAATCTTATTTATCACCCTTGTTTTTCAAAGAGTGGCTGAATGACTTATAAGGACTGGTCCCTGAATGAGGAAATAGAAAAGAAAAATCTTAATCCTAACTTAATAATTGGCTATGAATATAACAGAAAAAGAATCACTTCTCTCAGAGGATTGGTCTTAGAGTCAGGAAGACCTGGGTTAAAGTTTTGTTTCTGATAGATAATGACCATGTGACCCTGGTGAATTGCTTAACTCTCAAGGCTTTGAGTGGCACTTGTAAACTTTAAATATATGTGGCATAGAAGGTGCCAACCTGCATTAGCAAAGGAACTTCCCCAATAGATGCTCCCTATGCCAATGAAATCACAGGTCCAGTCACTATCCTTATCGATTTGTTAGGTTTGCTTAAGGACTAATCTTTAAGGAAAGCCCAGTGAATTAATTCTTGAAGAGATCAATACGTATTTCTTCAAATTCACATAATCATAAAGATCTTTAAGACCCTAGAGGGTCTTGAAGGATGTGTTAAAAAGGACTTCAGAGGCAGATTTGAGGAATAGAAAGACACAACATATCTGGATTTTAGCAAGACATCTGACAGTCTTCAATGAAATACTTTGGGATTTGGAGAGGTGTGAGCTAAATTATGATCCTATTAGGTGGCTTCTAACAAGTTTAAAGACAGACCAAAAGAGTAGTTATTAAGACTTTGATGTGAAGCTGGAAATATGTCTCTAGTAGAGTGCCTGAGGGATATACATGTTTGATCGTTAGGCTCTTTCACATTTTTGTCAATGACTTGGACAAAGGCCCAGATGCCATGCTTATCAAATTCATAGATAATAAAAGTTAGGCTGGTCAGCTAACTTAATGGATAACAACTGGATGACAGATTCAGGATCCAGAAAGACCAAAAATATCTAGAATAATCAGCTGAATCTAATAAGATGAAATTAAATGGGGCTAAAAGTAAAGTTCTATATTTTGGTTCAAAAAACTCGACTTCACAGCTATTCCTTTTAAAAATATATGGGGGGGGGGCGGGCAGCCAAGTGGCACAGTAGATAAAGCACGGGCCCTGGATTCAGAAGCTGTGTGACCTGGGCAAGTCACTTAACCCTCATTGCTCCACCAAAAAAAAAAAGATATGGGGAAGTATTTTATAAACTTGAGAACATAAATTACTTGGAGAAGAATTCCCTATTTGGTGTTGTATGAAAGGAGAGAAGGTTAGCACTCCCCTTGATAAAGATGGAAGAGGTCCTAGTGGCCTTTACAATACATATACGGTTAAGGCATTGCCACCTACTCCGTGGCATCTAATCATGTAAAAAAAAAGAATTCCCTATTTGACAAGAATCACTGGAAAACTGGAAATTTTGAAGGAAATAATTTTAATCTTTATTTTATAGCATGTAACACAAAAAGCTCCAAATGGATGCATGACAATTATTAAATGTTACTCAATTAAAAAAAAAACAGAAGCGAATCATATAAGGGGCTTTTCAAAGACATGGTGAAGGAAAAAGTTCTTAACAAAGCTTAACAGAAACAACCACAGAACATATAAAATAGAGAATTTTTAACAGGAATCTGAGAAGCTTTTATATAAATACCATTAGTGCAACCTGGATGTGAAGAGGAAATAATAGCTGGAGAAAAATAATCTTTCTATCAAATATCTTTGTTAAGTATCTGATATTAAAGATATCACAAATATTTAAGACCAAGGGTTATTCTCCAATGGATGGATAAATGGTTAATAAATATGAACAAAGTTCTTAAAAGTATTGTAAAATTTTAAAACCCCACAAAAGATTGTTCCAAATCAATAAAAATAAAAGATATACATCAGAAGAACTCTGAGGTATTATATTGCACCCAACAAATTGGCATTAATAACTAAATGTGGGAATAGTCATGTTGTAGGGGCTATAAAATATGTACAATGGTATACTGTTAGTACTTAAATGTGAATTGGTTCAACTATTTTGGAAAGCAAGTTGAAATTATCCTAAATGAATAAAATGATCTGGATATCCCACTGTTAGATTTTTTCTTTTTTTTTTTTTTAGTGAGGCAATTGGGGTTAAGTGACTTGCCCAGGGTCACACAACTAGTAAGTGTTAAGTGTCTGAGGCTGGATTTGAACTCAGGTACTCCTGAATCCAGGGCGGGTGCTCTATCCACTGCGCCACCTAGCTGCCCTGTACTGTTAGATTTTTAAGGAGGTGAAAGATCCCATATACAACAATATTTTTACAGCATTCCTTTTCATGGTAAAACAGATCTAGAGACAAAATATATGTACATAAATTGTGGATGCACATAACTTAAAGAAATTGTGGTGTAGGAATATAATGTAATATTATTATGCCATGGGAAACAATGAATATTAGAAATACAGAGAAGCATATGAATTGATGCAAAATAAAGTAAGAACAAGGAAAACAATATATGTATATATAATTAATATTAGCTCATATTATGAATTCACTATATAAATGTAAATATACTATATAAAGTACAAAAAAAAGAAATCAAACACTGTGTAATTATAATGACCAATCTCATCCCTGAAGAAGAGAGAGGGAAATTTCCTTCCTTCTCTTCTTTGCAAAGACTAAGGATTATGGGTGTGGAACATTGCATATATTGTTACTGAGATAATGTTTTGTGTTGATTAGTTCTGTTGAACTTTTTCTCCATCATGTTTTTTAATTCTAGACAATCAGCAAAACAATAAATCAAACCCTAATTTGTAGGTTTGCCGATTTCTGGGGTGTAAATTCTCACACTGAAAATTTAACAACCAGCTCTCTCCAACTGATATAAGCTGGCTCCAGTACATTCCTGAAGAGAGAACATGAGAACTGTTTTAAGTGGTTGTCCCATAGAAGAGAGTTTCGACTTGTTCTGATTAGTCCCAGGACAGAACTCATGAAAAATGACTTGAAAGTTACAAAGAAGTAAATTTAGGATTGATGTAAGGAAACACTGCTTAACATTTAGTGGTGTGTAAAAGCAGAGGTGGCTATTTTATGAGGTAGTAGATTTCCTTTCAAGGTACCTAGGCGGCATAGTGGATAGAGCACTGCCCCTACAGTCAGGAGGACCCAAGTTAAAATCTGGCCTCAGACAATTGACACTACTGTGTTACCTTGGGCATGTCACTTAACCCCGATTACCTCAAACATCCAGAGCCATCTCCAGTCATTTGATGTATATCTTGCCACTGCACCCAGATGGCTCTGGAGGAGAGAGTGAGGTTCGTGACCTTGAACAGCCCTGACTTACTTAAATCCAATTAATTGCAAGTCATGACATCACTTCCTGATGTCATGGTCCTCTTAGAAAACAAAAGCCAAAAAACAACAACAGATTTCTTCTCACTGGAGATTTCCAAACAAAATCTGGTTGATCTGCTTTCAATGATGTTGTAGGGTTTTTATTTCTTTCAGATAGAGATTGGACTACATTAACTATAAGAGCCCTTCCAGCTCTGAAACAATGATTCTATGAAGCTGCAGAGAAGCTTCATCTATAAGGAAAATTTCTGACTTTATTTTGTCTAGAGTCCCTATATTTCATTTATTGGTCCTGGTTTCCTACTCTGTATCTAAAAGTCTACCCCTGTCTGCAAGAGTAACTATAGCTTATCACAATGGGATGTAACTTGGTTAGCTCCTATTGCTATTCCTCAGAAGCTTCTATATAAATGCAAGATAGTGCTTGTTACTGACCTCCATGGGGGTATATACTGAGGAATGGAATCTTTCAGTCAAAGGATATGGATAATTCCAATTGCTCTACAGAATCATTGCATTAATTCACAATTCCAACAATAATGCAAGAATGTTTGTCTTTCCATAACTTCCAATGTTGACTTTTGTCACTTTCATTAATTTGTTGCCTTTGAGGAGAAACCTCAGAGTTGTTTTGATGTACATTTTTCTCATTATTAGTGATTTGGAACATTCTTTCACGTGGTTTTTAAATAATTTGCAATGCTTTTTTTTGAGAAGTATTTGTTCACATTCTTTGACCACATGTCTATTTTCCATGCTATTGTTAAGTAACCTTCATCTTTGATAGATGTTATATCTAATATTCATTGTTTTAATTTTATTCTAATCTCAAAACTGAACCATTAGGCTGGCCTCAGCCAGGGCTCACCCTGGTTGCTGAATTCAATAAAAGCCTTACTTTTGTCCTGTTGCATATTTTCCTGTTATTGTCCTGTACTGAGAAACAGATTGACTCCTTACAAAGTCCAAGGCTTTGTCATATGCCTTGATAAATTCAAGATATACTGGGCTTACAAAATTTCCATTATATACAGTATAATATCCCCATAAAAAGTCAATGAGATTGCTTACTTTTTTGGTTACTTACGCTAAATCTAGCAGTTGTAGAATTTTGAATTATGAGAGATTAGAGATAGATTTGTCTAGTCTCTTTAATTTATAAACTAATAACTGAAACCCAGAGATGAAATGAATCATGTAAGATAAAAGTGAGTTAGTGAAAGAGATAGATTTAGAATTCAGGTCTCCTTACTAGCCATTTTTTTCCTATACTATGCCAAATCTTTTAGAAAGGGTGTTTCTCTCTTTAATATACCATTTAATTAGCTTCAGACCATATCTTCAATTTCAAAGTTCATATTGGCTTTATCTTCAGTACTGACTGCTGTTGGTTAGATTATCTAGATTTTCCACATATAGCACTATCGGTTTAAATCAAGCTACACTGGAATGCATACAGAATTGAATGCCATTTTAACTTTTAAAAAAATTTTTTAAGGCAGTTGGGGTTAAGTGACTTGCACAGAGTTACATAACTACTAAGTCTCTGTGACAGAACTTGAACTTAGTTCCTCCTGACTCCAGGGCTGGTTGCTCTGTCCACTGTACTACCTAGGTACCCCATAAAGTATTTTTTTAAAGGTAGTGATTCCCAGGCTTGATCTTGGATATTATTGGGCTTATGGTAGGCCCATATTCCTTAGCTTTCATCTAGAAGTGTTCATTATCATTTAATTCATAAATATAGCATGGGGGAAGATGTGATGAGACAACAAACAGTCCAGGTAAAAATGGCCTACATGTTTTAGAATTTCAAAGATAATATGAGTTAACTATGTAATTTGGCAGACAAAAAAAAACTCCAAAACCTCTAATGAAATCTTAAGCTGCATAAATAGAAAAGGTATCCATAATGAGGGAGAAGATAAACCCTCAGTCTTCTGCCCTTGTCAGGCTATATTTGGAGTATTATATTTAGTTTTCAGCATCACATTTTATTTGGGACAATAACAAACTGGAATCTATCCAAAGGATGGTGACCAGAATGGTGAAGGGATGCAACTCTATTCTATAAGGAGCTATTTAAACTGATGTAGGTTGTGTGTGACCACTTACAGGGGCCCTGACAGGCTATTCAGAATCAATGCCTCCAGTTTCCTCCTTCTTACTCATTGTTAATTTTCTACAATCTGGCTTTTTCAGGGCTGCTCATCCACCCTTGGTGTCTACTAGACTCTCAGCTCTTACCTGTGGCTCCAAGAAGTTGTTGCCCATGCAGTGGCCACACCCCAGTAAACTGTCTTGGCAGATGGGCTAAACCAGGTTGAGGGTTACCGACATGCCTTAAACCCATTTGTGAGTTAGGGGAATGCTTACCTCAAGCATGTGAAGACTTTCCCTGACAGAATGGGTAAATGAAAACAATGTATTCCAATGACCTTGAATGTGGATGAAGTAGGTGCCAGGGAGTACTTAGAGCTTTGTCATACATCAAAGACATCAAGGTCATCCACGGACCAACACCAGCTGCTGGACTCCAGTGAATCTAGAATAGAGAGTGAAGCAGATGACTTTGCACAGCTCTGCCTCACTTAAATACAATTCACCTGTGATGTCATTGATCTTCTTTAAAAACGAAGGACAAGGGCCGCTAGAAGGCACAGTGGATAAAGAACCGGCCCTGGATTCAGAAGGACCTGTGTTCAAATTCTGCCGCAGACACTTGACACTTACTAGCTCTGTGACCTTGGGCAAGTCACTTAACCTTCATTGCTGCAAAAGAAAGAAAGGAAGGAAGGAAGGAAGGAAGGGAGGAAGGAAGGAAGGAAGGAAGGAAGGAAGGAAGGAAGGAAGGAAGGAAGGAAGGAAGGAAGGAAGGAAGGAAGGAAGGAAGAAAGGAAGAAAGAAAGAAAGGAAGAAAGGAAGAAAGAAAGAAAGGAAGGAAGGAAGAAAGAAAGAAAGGAAGAAAAAAGAAGGAAAGAAAGGAAGAAAGAGAGAAAAAGAAAAAACAAAGGACAAAACACAGTCTGGCTTCAAATCTCATCATTCAGCTGAAACCTCTCTCTATGAAGTTAACTACTGATCATCAATCCTCATTATTCTTAATCTTTCTGCATCCTTTGATGCTAATAATGACTTTCATCTTGATAATATTATCTGTCTAGATTTTTGTGACATTGTTCTCTCCTAGTTCTCCTCCTACCTGTTTTACTGATCCTTCTTAGTCTCTTTTTCTGGATCTTCCTCAAGGATACACCCTCTAATCCTGGGTATCCAAAAAGTCTCTGTCCCAGACAATTCATCTCTTCTCCCTCTATACTATTTCACTTGGTGATCTCATCAACTCTCATGGATTCAATTATCATCTCTATGCAGATGATTCTCAGATCTATTTATCAAGCCCTAACCTCTCTTCTGAACTCCAGTTTCACATCTCCAACTGAGTATTTGACATCTCAAATTGGATTTCCCATAGAGAGGGGGAGAAGGGAAAAAACATTTATTAAATACCTATTATGTGCTAGGTACTTTGCTAATCACTTTACAAATATTATCATATTTAACATAAAGATCTTAAACTCAACATGTCAAAAACTGAAGTCATTATCTTTTACCAAAAACCTTCCTTCTTCTTAACTTCCTTATTACTTTTGGGGGGGGGCGGGGCAATTGGCGTTAAGTGCTCTATCCACTGTGCAACCTAGCTGCCCCAAATTCCTTATTACTTTCAAGGACTTCCCTGACTTTTGTTAACTCTCAGCTAAAGTGCTATTTGGGGGCAGCTAGGTGGCACAGTGACTAGAGCTTGGAATCTGGAAGACTCATCTTCATGAGTTCAAATCTGGCCTCAGACACTTAGCAGCTGTGTGAATCTGGACAAGTCACTTTACCCTGTTTGCCTCAGTTTCCTCTTCTGTGAAACGAGCTGGAGAAGGAAATGGCAAACCACTCCAGTATCTCTGTCAAGAGAATCCCAAATGGAGTGATGAAGAGTCAGACATGACTGAACAACTGCAACAAAAAGTCCTATGTTCTACTTGAGGCCTTTCTCAGTCTTTCTTAATCTTGGCATCTTCCCTCTCCAATTGTCCCTAATTTTTCCTATATATTTCTTGTTTGGAACATAGTTGTTTGCATGTTGTCTCCCCCCATGAGACTGTGAACTCCTTGAGGATGGGAACTATTTTTTGCCTTTGTAGCCCATGCTCTTAGTACAGTGCCTGGGATATGGTAGGCACTGTGTTGGTGGTGGTGGTGGTAATAGTAGTAGTTTGTTGTTGTTGTTGTTGTTGTTGTTATAGAGAGGATTCATTCAGAGGGTAGGGAGTTGTATTAAATGACCTCTAAAGGATCTTCTAATTCTAAGATTCCATAATTCTAATGTAAATCAATCAACCATCACCTAATTTCCCAGGAGAACTAAATTGTGCTTAAGTCCATATTTGTTACACTATCCACGTAGCAGGAAAGAGAGACAGCATGTTCCAGTCCCTCCTTCTGCCCAAAAAAGGTCCTAGAACTAAATGTCTTTGAAATTTCAGCAATTTCTCCTTTGTATGCAATAACCCAAGATGGGATGGCTCAGTTTAAATTAAATTAAATTAAACTGCAGAGGCTAAGTAGCCTTTTCAATCACTTTAATACATGGGTCCTTACTCTATCAGTTGTCTCATCTTTGGCAACAAAGTGAAATTCTATCTCAAATTGGAAACCATTATGTTGTAATATTCATGGCTAGAATTATTGTGAAAGCTTCCCAAAAGCCTGTCTCTGTTCTGGGCATGTTCAGAGGTATGACTATATCATACCCTTACCTGTATCCTCAACTCCAGCTATTCTAGCCATTAACCCAGTTATTCTTTTCTTCCCCCACCCACCACCCCAAATGCATTTTGTGTCCCTGGATCACTGAATACACAGAGTACCATCACCACTTGGATCACCAACTCCCCTCAGACCCTGGTGTACATAGTCGAGTACTGAACCCAAGAACTCTAGCATAGCAATGCCCTTCAGACCACCAGACCTGCTTCCAGCCCAGTCATAGCTGTTAACCAACTGCTATCAGTCAGATAGGCACAAAAGTCCTATGAGTGGTAGTGCCTTGCAGACTGATGGGAAGTGCTTGTTTCTAACCTCGTTTTCACAAACATTATCTGACAAAGCAACTTCTGTGGAGATGGGGCCAACCATCCCTACCAAATTCCAACCAGCTGCTACCAACAGACCAAGCAAACCAGCCTAGTTGAGGCAGAAAGACACCTAAGAGAGAGACAAGAAGCAGCATGTGCCAGGCAAGTCAAATACCACTACCTCCTTGACCACCAGTTCTTTTTAGATTCTACAGCCCAGGAGCCTTGGGAATGTCAATGCTTCCATTACACTACTCTTCCCCATCATCCTGAGGAGCATCCTGTGGGGGGAGATATAACCTGACAACTGCTCCAATAGGTGCTACAGCCATAGCTACTGAAGACCTAGAAAAGAAAGGTCATCCATCAAAGTCCTTGGCACTGTGCAATGATTCAACATCAGAAACTGATTGGTTCTTAGCGGTGGAAGTGATAGCAAAGAAAACGTGTTAACATCTATTGTGTTGCCGCATCCCAAAGACCATAGGACTTTTCCATCTGAATTGCAGCTAAAACTTGCCAAATGTGTTATCTTCCCCATTAGAATGTGAGCTCCTGCAGAGCAGGGAATGTTTGACTTTTCCACTCCGTTGCTATGATCTCCAGCTTAGCACAGTGATTTGAACATAGTAAGTATTTAATAAATGCTTGCTTATTCATTCACTTCTACAGCCACATCTTTGCGTATGCGATTTCTCCCCTTTTTCTAGAAACTCCTTCCTCCATTTCCAAGTCTCAGCTCCAGTCTCACTGCTTCAATAAAGCGTGTCCTGATCAACCAACTAGCATCATGGATTTAGAGCTGGAAGGTACCATAGAGACCGTCTAGTTGAACCCCCTCCCATACTCCTTTATTATCTATATTGCTCATTCAATTGAAAAAAAACCATCACTGACTTGTGTTATTAGTTATCTGTGCATACGTTTGTATTTTTCCCTACTAAGTTGTAAGCTCTGAGAGGGTAGATACTAGGTTTTATATGACTTGACATCACCCTGTACATTTAACATTTTGCCTTGCATATAATAGGCAATCTATAAATACTTATTCATGATTTCAATTGATGCTGTTCACCATATTCCACGGTATACCATTCTACTATATCACTGGTGACATGCTCTGTCTTGGGACAAAAGGCCTAGCAGTTTGTTTCCTATGTGGAACTCATCAGTTGCTAAAAAGAATTAATAACTAATGATAATAATAACAATAATAGAATAATAACTAGCATTTATGTAGTGCTTTAAGGTTTACAAAATGCTTTACAAATGTATCATTTTATCCTTACAACAACCTTATATCCTACTTTTACAGTTGATGATAATGACGCCCAGAGACTTTCAGTGCTTTGTCCAGGGTAACCTGACTCAAGGTACCATACTCTGTTCACTGTGTCATTTACCTGCCTCAGACTAATGAGACAATAGCCAAATATTTTTATCCTGGGGTTGGAGAAGATTGGAAGGCATTGTTAGGAAGGCAATGGAAGGAAGATTGTTAACAGGCAGGGAGTTTGAATTTGATGGGTAGGGTTCACCTCTGTCAGACCTCTGAGCTCCCCCAAGGGCTATAAATAGCTTTCCTAACAGCTGGCAGATACTCCTGGAAGAGAAGTCCCAACAGATGTAAACTGTAGATAAGAAAGTGACAGAGGAGAAAGGGACTAGATTTGTGTCCTAAGAAGGTGATAGGGAGGAAACATCCTAGAGAGACAGGTAGAGGTAAATGATATATCTTGGAAACACCAAATTTCTAGTGTAGAATTTCTTACAAAAGTGAAGAAATTGAAGAAACCAGATATATTTGGTTAATGTGCTCAATGAAAGGCTAGCTTATTTTGTTATTTCCTTCAGGTCTTTGGCCAGTAGAGCTGTAAATGACTTGTACCACTTCCTTTAGAAGGTTATTTGACAGTCTTGCGAAGTTTGCTATCTGGAAGTGCTTCCTGGGATTCAGCAGAACCATTCACTGTAGCAGAGGTACTCACTTTCTTCAGGCATTCTCCTGCCCTCCAATTCAATAATATCCAGAGAAGAAAATCTGTAAGCATGGACATCTGGGAACCCCATGCTACACAGATCAGAGAAAGATTGCTTGTGCCAACAAATGTGATAGCTTTTGAGGATACAATTACATGATGCATTTATTACATGATGGATGAGATGCAGTTGGAGCAATATTTTAATTTGGGAAAGTGCATTCTCACAAAACTTCCTGGCCTTGAGGTTAACCTTTTGAGATCTTTGCACTCTGTATCCTGTTTCCTTCCTACTTTTTCATTGCTGAAGTGAACTATGAGATAACTTACAGGTCTGATACTCTGTGAGCACACAGGTATGATGGATGCAAACTTGAAATGTTGTCTTGGACAGTGATTCTTCAGAAAGAAACCTTCCCCTTTTCCTTCTTAAACTTTCTTTCAGCTTGGTTATGTTTTCCTACAATGTTACAACTGAAGGTGATATTATTATAGAACAAAATAATTTTAGACCAGGAAGAGTCTTTAGAAAGCACTTAGTTTTAAAACCAATTTGGATAATTGTCAATGTCATGGTAATTGTAAATGGGAGGGGGGATGAGGAATAACATTTATTAAGCACCTCCAATGTGCCAAGCACTGTGCTAAGTACTTTACAAAAATTATCTCATTTAATCTTCACAATAATCCTTCAAGATAGGTACTGTTATTATTCCCATTTTATATTTGAGGAAACTGGGACAAATAGAAGTTAAGTGATTTGCCCAAGGTCACACAGTAACTGTCAGACACTGGATTTAAACTCAAGGTCTTCTTGACTCTAGGCTAAGGGCTCTATTCATTCTGTTACCTTGTTGTTTCCATAAGCATTTATTAGGTTCCTATCATGTATATGTGCAGCCCTAATCTCTCCTCACCACCAAGTCTCTCTGTTGTACATCTCAAAGTCAATGTATCCAAAATAGAATTCATTATTTTCCCACACAAATTTCCTCCCCCTTTAAAATCTCCAATTTCTATTGAAGGAACTGATATCCTATTAGTAACCCAGTTTAGAAAACATGTAGTAGTCTTTGACTTTTCCCTATCACTCTCATCCAATCAGCTGCCAAGTTTTGTCAATTCTATCTCCACATCTCTCACATCTTTCCCTTTCTTCCCACTCCCATGCTCATCACCCCTAGCCTGGACTATTAGAACAGCCTACTAATTTTAGGGAGGGAGGAAGAGGGGGATCCAGCTCTTTCTTTTCTGATCCATCTTCCCCACAGTTGCCAAAATTATCTTCTTAAAGCATAGTTTTTATCATGTCTCTCATCTAGAACTTTTAGTGTTTCCTTACTATCTGTAGGAACTCCTTAGCTGGACATTTAAAACTCTCAACAATTGTTCCTTCAGGCAAGCTGACTTTCTTTCCTCTTTTTTGTGTACGCCATATTCCAGTCAAATTGGCCTACTCATTCCTCAAATTGGCATTCCATCTCACATCTTTGGGTCATTGTGTAGAATATCTTCCCACCTCCTACACCCATCCTTGGCATGTTGCACTCCTGGCTTACCTCTGCCTTTTAGAATCCTCAGTTTCATTCAAAGTTCATGTCATTTATTGCTTCCCATGGGAAGCCTTTCCTGATCCCCCTAACTTGTTAGTGTTATGTATATTTTTGCCTGTTTAAATACCGTATCTTGCCAGTAGAATATTAGCACCTTAGAGACAGAGACTTTTTATTTTGTCTGATCTGTGTATTTTACCAGTTCCGCACATATTGTCTTATTTGATAAATGTTTGTTGGATTGGATTAGATTAATGGGATATTTCTAGCTACCTTCTATCTTAGGACTTTTGTTAAACTGAAACACAGCCCTCCATGGGGCAGTGAAGTACCATTCTTGTTCATATTCTACCACATATTAGTTGCCTTTGCAAAAATCACCTAAACCTTTTGGGTTTCCTATTTGATACATCTTCAATATGGGAATAATAACCCTTTATCTGTCTGAAGACAGAGGAATTACTCAGTCAATCTTTTGAAGTCCTTTACAGATCTATGATATTAAGGGAACTTTAACTTCAGACTGGACTGAATCTAATGGCAGTCATTACAAATTTTGATACACATTTATATTATGATGCAATAAGCTATAGTCTATTAAAGTGTAAACCATATCATGAGAGTATGATGAGGATCTTTGGAGACTACATTAGTCATAAAATACATAGAACATGGAAGAAATAATTTCCTAAATGGTACACAATGGATCAAAAGATTTAATACAGATTTTAGAGGGTCTAATACATCTATTATATTAGATATTAGGTATAATATATCATATCTAGAAAGAAGGTTATGTCCTAGAAGAATCTTGCTTAATATCAATGCCATTTGCCCTGTGGTTTTATCTTTTTATATGGTGCTTTAAAAACTAGGATTTCTTAAGGTACCATAGTAAATATATTCTATACCTGAATATATAGTATCACTTTTATTTTGTTTTCTTTTTTGCATTACCAGTGTTTATCATAGTGACTTGCACATAATAGGTGCTTAATGAATTTGTTCAATTAAATTGAATTACTAGAGCAAAAGTTTTCCATATAGCATTGTGATATGCATACTATACATGCATCTAGTATTATTATAGCACAAGGCAGAATAGATTACTAGATAGGATGCTAAACTTGGAGTCAGGAAGAAGTGGGTTTGAATTCCCAACTCAGTCGTGACCTCAAAATTTGGCCCAGTTTTTTTTAACTATTCCAACCCCTCCTACCAGGCTGGCCTTGACTTGAATTTGGGAGAGACCTGGACTTGAATCTTACTTCCAGTATTTGTTAACAGTGGTGCTATAGACAAGTGTCTTAATTTCTCTCCACCTCAGTGTCCTCAACAATAAAGCAGAGATTACTATGCTTGTACCACCTGCTTCAGAGGATGGTTGGGAGATAATGTAGAACTTTTTTTTTTTTAGGCAATGGGGGTTAAGTGACTTGCCCAGGGTCACACAGCTAGTAAGTGTCAAGTGTCTGAGGCCGGATTTGAACTCAGGTACTCCTAAATCCAGGGCTAGTGCTTTAACCACTGTGCCATCTAGCTGCCCCTAATGTAGAACTTTATAGATAGCAATGGGCCATAGGCAAAATGGTTCACAGAAGACAATGATGAGAAAAGAGCTAGCATTTCTATAGCACCTTGAGTTTTGCAAAACACTTTACATATATCCTTTCATTTACTGGTACAACAATCCTTTGACGCAAGTGCTATTATCATCTCTATTTTAATGATAGAAACTGCAGTGTGTGCCCAGATCCCTGCAATCACCTCCTAGCCAGTTTCCTGGCTTCAAGTCTTTTCTTGCTCCAATTTCTTCTGTATATGGTCTTGTCACAAAGATGCCTATCAAGAGTCAGTCTTCTTGAGTGACAAGAAATTGAACTCTATAATGGAAGATTAGATACTTGATGCTTAAGCCAATTTTGCAGGGTACATCATTTTCATTCAAATCCGTCCGTGTTGTGGCTCTGGAGCAGCCCAGAGTAAACTGTGGACCATACAAGATGACTGGGGAGACACAGAAGTGCATAGGAAATATGCTCAAATGTAAAAACGAACTAGAGAAGGAAATGGCAAACCACTCCAGTATCTTTGTCAAGAAAATCCCAAATGGGCTCATGAAGACATGACTGAAACAACTGAACAGCAACAACATATGTCATTCAGGATTAGACACATAACAACAATGAGGGAGATGGGAGAGGAAAACTAGAGTAGCACAGCTGAATAACTACACAGTTTTACCTGGGAGTTTTCTTCTTCACTCTCACTCACTGGATTCTAGCCCCAAAGATAGTCTAGTTGGAAAAGGGCATACACATTAGTTAATGCAATGAAAAGCTACCTGAAATCTTGATCCTTCCCTAAAGGGATGGACAGGCTTCCTGAAGTTTCAAATTGGGCATACCTACTTGTGTTCCCCTACCCTTTCACCCAAGGCTAATGCAATGTCAGAATGATTTTCATACCCATATCCAACCATTCACCAAGTTTGTAATTTTTACCTCCATGACATCTCTCATATCTGTCTCCTTCTCTTTGCTGACATGGCTATTACCTTATATCAGTCATTTATCACCTCTTGCCTAGACTGGTGCAATAACTTCCTATTTTGTCTCCCTATCCCAAAGATGTCCCCTTTCCAACCCATCCTCCACATAGCTCTCAAAGTCATTTTCCTAAAGCACAGATCTGACCAGTCATTCTCCTGCTCAATTAACTCTGTCAGCTCCCTATTACCTCTAGGGCCAAATCCTCTGTTTGGCATTCAAAGCCCTTTTCAACCAGGTTGCAGCCAACAAAGAGTACTGTGTATCTGGAACAACAAGAAAGCAAGATTACTTTTTGTTTTTGTTTTTGTTTTTTTAATTTTTGCAGGGCAATGAGGGTTAAGTGACTTGCCCAGGGTCACACAGCTAGTTAAGTGTCAAGTGTCTGAGGCTGGATTTGAACTCGGGTACTCCTGAATCCAAGGCCGGTGCTTTATCCACTGCGCCACCTAGCTGCCCCCAAGATTACTTTTACCAAAGAATACATGAAGGGAAGTAATGTATAATAAAAGCTGCACTACATCTCTTTACCCTTACTTATTTGAATCCCTAGTTTCCTTCAAAGCTTAGCTCAAGCATCACCCTGTTGATCTCTCTCAGATGCTAGTGCCATCATAACCTTGTATTTATGTGTTTATTTGTAACAATATAAGTTTTACCTATACTAATTTATGGATATGTCTGCATAGGTAGGTAGGTAGGTAGATGGATGGATGGATGGATAGATGAACAGACACACAGACAAACAGATAAAAAAAGAGAAAAAGAAAAATGAAGAAGGGAAAGAAGGAAGGAAGATGAATTATTTATTAAGCACCATGTGATAGGCAATGTAAGCTCCTTGAGGGCAGGGACTGTTAAATTTTTATCTTTGCACCATTACGACCTGGCATGGTTCATGGCACAAAGTAGGCCCTTAAAAATGCTTGTTGATTGGTAGATTCATAAAGTACTGCTTTCAATTTAATTAGACGAATACTAATTAAATACCTTCCATGTGTAATATAGTCTGAGTGACACTTGGTATACAAAGATGAAACCAGATGCAGCCCCTGACCTTCAGAAGTTTATTGTCTATCATGGATAGTAAAAACAAACAGGTAAATATAATGCAAATTATAATATGATGAGGGTTAGCTAGGTGGAACAGTGGATAGAGCACCGGCCCTGGATTCAGGGGGACCTGAGTTGAAATCCGACCTCAGACACTTGACACTTACTAGCTGTGTGACCCTGGACAAGTCACTTAACCCTCATTGCCCCGCCCCCCCCCCCCAATTATATTATGATGAGTACATAGGTACAATCCAAACTGAGTGAGATGAGATGAGATGATGGGGGAAGAGAGAGAGTTCTTATACAGAAAAGGCATGTAACCATATTTGTTGAAATAAATGGAATTGAATTGTAGCTAGGAGACAGAGAAAGTTTTCATGGAGGAGGTGGTAGGACTTGAAGGAACAGAGACTTTCATTAGTTGGAAATGTGAGAGGAAACTACACAAGGTAAGCAGGACAGCATGCATAGAGGCCTGGATTTGGGAGGGGACAGGATAAGATAGAGTTACAATAATTCTATGTGGCTGGTATGTAGAAAGCATGAAAGGAAATGCTTTGTGTCCTACAGAAAAATGTAAACTTGAGGAGGGCAGCAATGGTTTCAGCTCCCTTGCTTCAGACACAGAGCATTGTAGCATGCAGGCTTCTATGGTCTCTTTTTCAGAGTAATTATTTGCTGAGCAATGGTGATCATGGGGGAGGGAGAAATCCCCACATCCATTTAATAGGAATCAGAAGCCCTCCCTACTTCCTAGAGATAGAGTACAACTAAATGAATTGTGAACATGTAAAGGAGAAGCTCCTCAGACGAAAAGTGGGAAGTAGAACAGAGATAATTAAAAAAATAATAATCAACATACCTACTACTAGTATTCTACTAATAACTCTCTGAGTTTGTTAGAAATGACATTCTGGGGGTGGCTAGATGGTGCAGTGGATAAAGCACTGGCCCTGGATTCAGGAGTACCTGAGTTCAAATTCGGCCTCAGACACTTGACACTTACTAGCTGTGTGACCCTGGGCAAGTCACTTAACCCCCATTGCCCTGCAGAAAAAACAAAAAAACAAAAAACAAAATTAAAAAAAAAAGAAATGACATTCCAATGATTCCCCAGCCTGACATGATATTTTTCATGCCTGCCAACTTATCTCTTACTTCATAGTATCAAAGGCAGAGAAAAATCAATGGACTGGCTCACTGGTGTTTTTCTGAAGATCTCATGACATAAGGCTTTCTAATTGTAAAGTGTTATGTAAATATAAGTTATTCTTATTATTTCTTTATAGACAGAGAGAAGTGAAGATGTGAGATACTTAAAAGTAAACTTTACTTACGTTGTCTTTCTACAACCTATAAACAAAGATAATTTGCCAAAAATGAGTATGTGTGTGTGTATGATGAGAAACAAATAGAAAACCAGCGAGCTAGAGCCAGAGAGAATTATGAGTGGTCTTTTCAGGATTATCTAGAAATTTAGGCAAATATTAGCTGTCAAATTGATATTGCTAAAACCGATCAGACCAAGTCACCCTCTCTCCCCCTGTACAAAAGTTTCAATGGCTCCCTATTGCCTCTCAGGTAAAATGCAAACCTGCCACTTAAAGCCCTCAGCAACTTGGCTCCCATTGATCTTTCTAGTCATATTTCATACTACTTCCCTTCACACACTGTAATGCACTCACTTCTTTCAAAGCTCAGCTCTAGGGCCCCTTCTATGCAAAACTTTTCCTGACCACCCTTGTGCTCAAAGAACTGGTGGGGTCTTCCACAATAACTTGTATTTTCTTTGTATGTATTTTGTATTTTTTTTTTCACATATGTTCATGTTGCTTCCACTGAAGAATGTAGGCTCTTTGAGGGCAGGGTCTGTCTTTGTATTTCCAATTCTAAGCACCTTGTCTTGTACACAGTTGATGCTTAGCAGATGGTTATAGATTTGGTGAATTCATTCATTTACCATTCCAGTCAAACTGGCCTGCTAAGTGTTCTCCCTGCAGGGTACTCTTTATTCCACCAGTATTCCACCCCCTCTACTTCAGTTCCTCAGTACCAAAATATGGGTTGTCCCCTGTACCTTGAATATTCTCCTTCACTCTTTCCTTCCAAGCACAGTTCAGATGCTTCCTTGAACATATAAACACCCAGATTTAGCATTCTCTTAGTCTCAAAATTACTTTGTATAACTTTAGGTAGACTTTGTATTTCTTCACTTGTGTATTTGTTGAATTCTCCTCCTGCCTCCTCCACTCTATGTAAACAGTGATTGTTTAATTTTTGTCTTTGTATTTCTGTAGTAGGTGTTTCAGATAATTCGGCAAATTAATTCAAAAATCTACTCCTGATATTTAAAAATATTACATACATTTCTTTTTTCTTTTTTTTTTTTCTTTTTTTTTTTTTAGTGAGGCAATTGGGGTTAAGTGACTTGCCCAGGGTCACACAGCTAGTTAAGTATTAAGTGTCTGAGGCCGGATTTGAACTCAGGTACTCCTGACTCCAGGGCCGGTGCTCTATCCACTACGCCATCTAGCTGCCCCTATTTTTTCATTTTTAAATTAATTTTTTTCAATTGCATGTAAACCAAAATCTTTAACATTTGTTGGGGTTTTTTTTAACTTTTGAGTTCTAATTTCTCTCCTTTCCTTCCTCCCCTCTCTGCTTCTTTAGAAGGCAGGCAATTTGATATAGATTATACATGTGCAGTCATGCAAAAACACTCCTGAGATTTTTTGAAAGCCCAAGTGTTGGAGTATGGGTTTCTTATCTGAATCACACAAAATCTGGTGAGCTCCTCAGAGAAAATTCATGGATACCATTCTCCACTTCTTAATAAGAAATGACCTAAGGGTTCTGGAACATTCCAACCCTCTTTTAGAAGGGAGAAATAGTTTAGAAAAGGGGATGAAAGAGAAAGCTGGACTGGACCACTTGAAGGCAGAGAAATGACTAGATTCCCCATCTTTATTATGAGCTCTCGGTGTCACCAATGAACTGCTTGTTTTCTAAGGCTAAGCTACCAAGCTGGTTCCTAGTTCCTATTTTTGATAGTTTTTTTTCTCATTAAAATTAAAATAAAACAGCTCCTAGAAAATCTTGCCCCTTTTATAGAACACTTATGTAATATGCAAATATGCATCTAAATTGTTAGGTCTTTTTCCAACTGAAGCTGCATAGAATAGCAAGATGCATTTAAAAGCCTAGATAAACTTGTATCTGGGAACATTTCTACTGCAAATGAACACTTGAACATTTTTCTTTATAAGACAGCCAATTGTTTGGAATAAATGGCCCTGGGTAGAAGAGAATCAAGAAAGCCAGCCTCTGTGACTAGTTTTGCTACTAATTTCTTGTGGGGACCATGCAACACACTGGATCTTCCCATGCTGCCTCAGTTTCTTTTAATGCTACTTCTGCCTCACAGAATGTGTTGTGAGGATAAAGGGGCCAGTGACTTGTTTTGAACTCCTCGGTAGAAAGGTCCAGAATATTTTCCTTAGTTCTTCCCACCTTTGGGGAAGATAATTTATTCAACATTAGAATAAGCCCTAGGGCAGATAATTGGTAATTGGAGATCGAGTAGCACAAACATGCCTTTCCTTTCTATAACCAGACAAGCCCCAGGATTACATCCACCCCTGCCTTGACCATCTGTCAGAAACAGGAACTCTTCATCTGCTCTGTTGCCCTTCTTCCACACTAACCACTGGTCTAAAACCAAGGATCCTACAGGGCAGGGGGTCTTAACCTTTTTTTGTGGCATGGACACATTTGACAGTCTGATGAAACCTTTTCTCAGAATAATGTTTTAAAATGCATAACACATGTAGGATTACAAAGGAAACATTATATAGCAATGTGTCTATCAAAATAGACTGAAGAAAAAAAGTTTGTGGACTTTTAGGTTAGGAACCCAGAGTCTCCCTCATCTTTTGGGCCATAATTTAATCAACGCTGAAATGAGCCCTGGAGCAGAGCTGACCTTGCTGAGTATTGGAGACCTTGCTTTGCGGATCTGGCAGGACCAGGGACTCATCATTCTCTCTGCCCTAGCTAGGTACGTGCTTTCTCCCTCTCTCTCCTTTTCCACCTCTTGCTCATGGAATGATAATTAAACCAACAGTACCACTGCTACTGTGAAGGGTGAGATTCTGTGATTCTGATGGTTACCATTCCTTGTTCCTTTAAAACTCACTCGAATCACCCTGATCCTATCCACATCCCCAGTCCCATTTTAACCTACCCTTCCATTATGCCCTCTGGGAACCCCCTCCAACCCCTCACTCCTGTCTCCCAAAGATAACAAACTGTCTTTTATATTAGACCAGTTCCCTCCCCCTAGGAAATTCCTTTGTATCTATTTAATTTTCTGTGTACTTCTTGTAGTTCCGGATAGATGGGGGCAGGGGCGGTTTTTTCCACGTTTTTTCTTTGTATCTCTTGCACCCAGAAAAGGGTCGATCTAGCACTGTGTGTGTAGTATACTTAGCAACTTAACAATGCCTGTTGAATCGTTGACTTGGGGGAGAAATCTACAATTTAGGTTCATTTCACAGAGACTGAGGAGGCATTGTCACAGACCGGCTCTAGCTTCATTAGGAAAAACAAACTCAAAATAACTAGAAAACCTGCTACAGGGAGTTGGAGAGACATCTAAGTATGGGGGGGGGGGATATAATTTCTGAAAGATAAATGCTGAGAATAGGTTTGAGTTGGTTCTGTCCACCCTCCCCCATGATCTTATTCTTTTGTATCTGAGTAATAGCGGGGGGGGGGGGGGGGAGGGAGTAAAACAAGAGAGAACTCCATACCAAAGCATTTACTAAATTACACAAAATGAGTGTTTCTACCACACAAGAAAAAAAGAGATCTTCAAAACCTATTCGGCTCAATAATCTGATTCCCCTGCAAAGCACCAAGTCTCCCGCACGATTCTCGGAAATCAGCATCCGGCGCTGTGCTTCAGAAGTTTTCCACCCAGCAACAGGATGATGTCAGTGGCAAAAGGGAACAACCAATCAGGAGGGAGAATGAATCAGCCAGTGCAGGGATTCTGCTCGGCTGTTTCCTAGCAAAAGCTAGCTCTGCTCTGAAAAGCGGGGAGTTGTTCGCACTTCCTTGGCTCTTGAAGCCGAGACTCGATGGCTCCTGGCCCTGAAAAGTGCATTAGAGAACGTGCATGCATTCAAACTGATTTGCATACAGACCAGCATCCCCATGGATGTCGGTTCTGAGCCCGGCTATGTGTTTGTTGAAAATTGAGGAAGGGAATGAGTGAGGATAACAACAGCATTTAACTCTTACCCTCTCAGAAACACCTGAAGGCTGGAAACAAATTGTTTTCTTGCACTCCTCTGTAACTCCTTTGCATGTTAACTGTACTCAAAGATCAATGCTATACAGACTGAGTTTGGCTCTGGTGTTTTGAGGTTTGGTTTTTTTTTTCAGATGAGAAGTGTTTTGAAACTCAATAGTTATTATTTCACTTGTGAGTCAGAGACGTCATTATTTAATCGCACTAAAATAGGCACAGCCTGGATATTTTAAAATTAAAGTGCAAATAGGAAGTTGGTGATTGTGACTTGCAGTGGGTTGCTGTCATCTGTCTATGCAGCGCTCCTGGACAGCCTTGCTTTAGGGCTGGCTGGGACAACTACAGGGATGAGCTCAACCTTTTCTTTCGATCCATTGCCTTGATGTTTCCCTGTTAGTAGGCAGTCACCACCATGCAGATGGAGAGCAGGAGCCAAAGGGTTACTCTGTCCAAAGAAAGAAAGACAATTTATTTTACCCCCTTCCCAGATTCCACTATATTCATCAGCCTGTGCAGCACACTCAGGCAATCTATAACCCAGGACCAAAAGGCAGACTTGCTTTCTTGTGGGCGGCTAAGTACATTAAAAAAAAGTACACCTTCTCAAAGGAAAAAAACCCCAACATTTTCCATCTTCCCTTCTCTCTTTTCAGTGTCTTAAGTAGTTCTCACAAAACACTGAGATCTGCTGAACAATAAAAAAAGAAGGAATAGGAGTTAAGAAGCCTGAATCCCAGCCCCAGATATATCTCTGACTCTGCGTCCTTGACCAATGAAATGCAAATTAGGACTACCTGGAAGAAAGCTTTTCTGAAATAATGAAAAGACTGAGTTACTGAATATATTTAAAAGAAAGGCAGGGTATTACTTTCAAATACAATGGAACTAAGCAATGTATTTGCAAATAGAGGTCATAAAGTCATTGAACTTTATTCCTGGTAGAAAACTCAGCTGTTATCCAGGTCAAGAGTTTTGGGGATCCACTGCTTTAACAAATGTAGATAATACTCTGGCTCTCTTCACAGCCAGGTGTGTTACATTTGCCTCTCCGGGTTCCAGTGTCACCTTGAGGGGTTGGGATGTCTCTTCTGTTGCTTGCCATTGGCTGCAGACCCCCATTCTCTTTTTTCTTCTCCAACTGTTTGGAAGCACTGATTAGTCCCCCCAGTTCCATTTAACTACTTAACATCTATTAGCATTTACAAAGGGATATTTAATTCAAAGAACAACAAGACCAAAAATAAAAACATTTTCCCAAGTGCCAGGAAGCATGCTTTTCCCTATACCACCTTGATCTCTGAGGGGTGGGGGGGGGGAGTAGGCTCAGTTTAGTTCGGTTCCCACAAAGCCTTGGTCCCTCCAAGTTCATGACCATATATAGCATGACTACTGGATAAAAGGAGTGGGGGGAGTTTGAGTGTAGTGGTGGCAGAAGCATTTATGAAAAGCCTAACAAAAATTATCTCATTTGATTCTCACAACAACCCTGTAGGTAAATGCCATTATTAGCCTTATCTTACAGTTAAGGAAACTGAGGCAGACAGAGATTAAATGACTTGCCCACAAACATAGGAAGCATTGGAGGCTCAATTTGAACTCGGGTCTTCTTTACTTCAGGCACAGTGCTTTATCTACTTTGCCATCTGAGATAAAGGTGGTCTTCTTTTCAGCTACTTCTGGGTTGAGGTTCTGAAGGTCTTTCCTTGTACCTCAGGGCATACACTGGATGCTGGACTCTGGAATGGGTATTCCTAAATGCCTTCCAGACCTTTCAAAACTCAAGGTCAGAGACTTTCTTTCACCTAGAATGGAAATGAACCAGTTATCCTATGAATGCAATCAGAATGTAAATTATTACTTCAAAAGGTCTGCTCTTTTAAGAAAGTTAAACTGGGCCACCCACAACCTTATTCATTTGCTTAGCAAATCTTTTATCTATAGATAGAGCAAACAGAAGTCCAGCCTAAGGGCCTCTCTGAATTAGCACCAACTCACAATCTAGAAAGTTTTACTGTATTGATCTGTGTGATCTATGTGGACTGAGATTAGCTTTAGCTTTGTACTTGCTGGGTACTCAATATGTATTTGTTGAATGACCTACACGCACTTGCTTTGAATTATTGAAAAGTGTTATTTAAGTGATCTGCATAGACCCTGTTAACATCCTTTATCATATTATCTAATAATAACAATAATAGCTAAAATTGATATAATACTTCTTATGTGCCAAGAATCCTGCTAAATGCTTTACAATTATTAATTCATTTGAGTCTCATAACAACCTTGGGAGATAGGGCATTATTACTATCACTCCCATTTTACAGTTGAGAAAACTGAGGCAAATAGTCTTCAGGCTCTATCTACTGAATCTACAAGAGAACAAGTCCCTGTTTCTTTAAGTGATTTCTCCCCCCCACCCTCATGTAAACTTCTTAAGGGCAAAGGTTTCTTAGCTATACTTTGTGCCTTCCTCAATTAGGTGCTTAAATTTTGGTTTTAGTCTCATTAGATTGGACTGAATTGAATTAAATTAAATTTTCAGATTTAAGCTGTGTGGAAACATATAACATGCAATGCAATGAACAAATGTAAAGAAATTTTAAGCTGGAAGAGAATTTAAGAGATCATCTAGACCACATCCCTTCTTTTATAGACAAAGAAATGGAACCCCAGAGATATGAAGTGATTTCCCCAAAGTCACACAGCTAGCTAGTCAGTAACAGAGCCAGGACCAGAATTTGGGTCTCATGATGCCCAGTCTTGTACAACATACCACATCTCCCAAGAAACAGGGAATCCTTATTCTGAAGGGGATTTTATTGTTTTGAGGAGTTGTCTGAGAGGAAATCAGAGATGTAATTGTTCTTCCTGGGTGATATGGAATAAGTTACTTTGGATGCTGGTTCCTCACTAGTCATTAGCCAAGATGGCTGCAATGATTGTGATAATGCATTATTTCCACAGATTTTGGTGTGGGATGGAATTACCAAATGATGTAGGGTGGGTTTAATTGATCAGATTGATCATGAGGCCTCCCAAAGAATTATAAGACTCAGTGACTCAGTTTCCCAAGCTTTATTGCAATACGGTGAGTGATCACAGGGAGATCACCCAAAGGAGAAAGTTGTCTCTCAAATAGGGAAAGAAAAGACAGTTATATTTAGAGGATGGATACATTGATTATCAGTCTCATTATAATAATCTCCACTTTAGCGGGGTACAGGGAAAGGCTTATCCTAATTTAGAGTTCCTGGGGTTCGAGGCCAACCCCCGAGGTGGGTACCTTTTTTGTGGAGGTATGTTTTGGGGGTTTATCTGTCATAAGGTGAGCTGGGGACAAATTTGGCCTTTTGTGCGCATGTTACCTCAACTTGCCAAGGTCAGAGTGTCCCTATGTTTTTCTTTCCTAAGCCTAGTTTCTGGGTATTAACATTTATCAATTAGGATTTCTATAGCCTGTCTCTATGTTTTTGTTGTAGTTAGGGTCTCTGTGACCTGCCTCTTTATGTTCTTGTTATGAGTAGTGATTAATGGGGGTAATTAATAGGAGCCAGACCTCCAGGTACCAGTTAACAAGAACCTAGGCCCTGACTTTGATGAGGGCCCGACTCTTAAATTATTCATTAATCCCTTTCTGAACTAGGGTCTATAAGTTATAGCCTCTCTTGGAGCTCACATCTAAATTAGAGCTGGGGTCTTTGGTTTTTCTGTTAACTCCTTTTAGGTACTATTGATAGCTACTATTGATGGGTTATCTGTTAACCCTTTTAGCCTCCTCCATCAATTTGATCAATCAATTAATAAGTATTTATTAAGCACCTATATGCTAAGTGCAGGGGGTTAAAAAATTCAAACTTTTGTACATTTTATTGTCAACTTTGACTTTCTCAAAAGTGAAGCCTACCATCCAGCCAAGAGCAACAACAAAAAATAACACAAAATAGAAAGAAGATGATTCTGGTGGGGAGGATACTCTCAGCTAGTGGGATCAGGAAAGACCTCAGGTAGAAGGCAGAGCTTGAGCTGAGCCTTGAAAGAAACTGAAGATGATTCTTTTTCTCTTTCTTCAAGACCCATTTCCTTTCCTTATTCTCTCTCTTAGCAGATCACCTCTTCCCCTTCTTTGCTGAGAAGAAAAACCAAGTCTTCTAATCTCAGTTCTCTTACCTTCCTTTTTCCATACATCAAAGCCAATCTATGGCATGTACCATTTTTAAATCTTTCCATCTGGTTTCTGAGTATGATATAACTCTTTTCTTTGCCTAGGCTAATTTGTGCCCTTGAACCCACCCCTTCCTATCTTCTCTAGGACCTTGCTCTATAGAGCACCCAGAATCACTTTCATCCCTAATCCCATACTGTCTACTGGCTCCCTTCTGCCTATAAACATGCTCAGGTCTCCTCTTATTTTTTTTTTTTGGCTTTGTTCTTTTCTACCCCTCATGTTCTACCTCTCTTCAATAAAAAGCTTCTTGATAGTGTAGTCTATATTTGCTGCCTCCATTTCCTCTTCTACTCACTCTAAAAAATTAAAGATTTTTTTCCCCTCAATATGTTTTAATGTGATATTTATTCTCTAAGGTCACTAAAGATCACCTAATTTCCAGATTAAAAAGCTTTTTCTTAGTTCTTACCATTCTTGACATTAGTCCTACATTTAACACTGACACATTTGACACAATTATGTTGTCATTTGACATACCTCCTTCTTGAGACTTTCTACTGTGACCATTAAAAATTTGAAAGATATAGTTTCTGGGTAATCTAATAATTTTATTAATAGGCTGTCAGGTTATTAATAAAACAGGTTTATTAGCCAAATCTTTGATACCGAAGACCCCCAATAGCTGTGGGGTCATAGTTCATATCCCCTTCCAAGTGTAGGAGGTTCGTGATATAGCAATCAAATCTAATTGGTTGACATGATTTTGAGGTGTGTTATATTAAAATGCAGTCTGGGGATATGTGACTCAGGTCACTGAATTTTGGGGGAAGATGACATCACAGAAAAAAATGTAAGACACCCCCCCCCCCCATTCAGGCTGATCAGGGCAAAATAGTTCCCATCGAGGTGTGGTTATTCAGGCCAAAATCCTTCATCCTTCCTAGATCTGTCTCCACCCAAGACTCCTTGGCTTGGCATGACTCAGATAAAGAGGTTTGATGGAATCTCACAAGAAGAACTTGCCTTTGAGTTTGGGGGCGGGGTGGAGGGAGGGAGAAAAGACTAGGAAAGAAGGGGAGGGGGGCCCGGTAGATGGTGCAGTGTATAAAGCACCAGCCCTGGATTCAGGAGGACCTGAGTTCAAATCCAGCCTCAGACACTTGACACTTACTAACTGTGTGACCCTGGGCAAGTCACTTAAGCCTCATTGCCCTGCAAAAAAAAAAAGAAAGAAAGAAAGAAAAAAGGAAGGAAAGAAAGAAAGAAAGAGAAAAGAAAAAAGAAAGAAGGGGAGATCACTGGGTCCCCCAAGATATTTATTATTAATAATTCTCATACCACCCTTGGCTTCTGTGCTAAATCCTTGTCTTTCCTCCTTCTCTGAAGAGTACTTTTTGTTTTCCTTTGCTAGTTCTTCTTTCTTTCACTCTTAACTTCCCCAAGGCTCAATCCTATACCCTCTTCTTTTCTCCCTTTACCTTCATTTGCATGGAAATTTCCATTGCAATGGATTCAATTATCATCTCTATCTGACTCCCATTTTTATATTTCCAAACTTTAGGTGTAATCCTGTTGTCAGCAGCCTATTGGATATTTGTATTTGGAGGCACTATTATCATCTCGGACTCAACATATTGCAAACTGAACCCATCACTTAAACCTCCCCTTCTTAACATGCAACTCTTCCCAATTTTCTTATTTCTGTTAATAGTTCTACTATTTTCCCAGTTCATGAAGGTTCAGAACTTCAAAGCAAATTTTGATTTTCCTCTTTATCCAGTTGTGTGCTGGTTAAGAAAAAGTTTAACTATCAGTTCTCTGAAAACAAAAAAATGTACAATAACATATTTTAATATTTAAACAATATTTAATATTGTTTAATATTAACATATTTTAATATGTTTTAATCTGCATTATTAGCATTTTCTCCAGCACTTTCTTAAGTCTAGAAGTCAACAAAATAATAAATTAAGCCCTAATTTGGAGATTTGCCAACTTCAGAGGTATAAATGCCGATATTGAAAGTTTTACAGTGATTCTTTATAGTGGGTTAGAGCTGGTTCCAGTACATCCCTGCTCTTCTTTCATCTTTCATATCCAGTGAGTTTTCATGTCATTGATTCTATTACAATGTCATTCCTATCTGTATCCAGCTTTCTACTCTTACATCCATGGCTTTAGTTCAGGATCATGTAACTTCTTGCCTAGACTATTTAACTGTAGTCTCCTAACCAGTCTATGACTTCATTCTTTCCCCTTTTCAACCAATCCTTCACATCTCTGTACTCTTTATAATGTACAAGGCTGATCCCTCACTCAAAAACCTGTGGCAGCTCACTGTGGTCCACAGGATAAAACATGAACTTCTGAGTTTGGTATTCAATACTCTCAGTGATATGTAAATGACTTTTCTTTAGAGAAAAAAACTTTTTGGGGAAGCTAGGTGGCACAGTGGATAAAGCACTGGCCCTGGACTCAGGAGGACCTGAGTTCAAATATGGCCTCAGACACTTGACACTTACTAGCTGTGTGACCCTGGGCAAGTCACTTAACACTCATTGCCCCACAAAAAAGAAAGAAAGAAAGAAAACACCCCTTTTTCATAAATATTTTTATTATTAGCTTGATGGGCATCAAACAAACATTTTCTTATGCAAAAGACAGAAAAAGAGATTTGCATATAACACAGTAAATCTACCATGGACAAATTTTTAAAGTATACAACTTTAACATAGTAGTTCCAATACTGTCCTTCTGGGTGCCCTTCTGAATGCCCTTCAGCATTCTTCTGTGTATTTTTGTGTTTCACTGATGATCCTGTCCTTCTATTCCCCACTTTTTGCAACACTATCACTTTCCCCACTTCCCCTCTTAACCCACTCCCTCCTTTAATAAAAACCTTTCCCATAGCAAAATAAAATATAGTCAAGCAAAACCAAATTTGTATCTCATTAGCTGTGCATCCAAATTACTTTTCTAGCCTTATTAGAATACCCTTCTTCATTTGCTCTTCATTAAAGCCAAATTGACTTCTCTACTCTCATTCTGTCCTCTCCCCCTTGGAAGGGTCAAATTCTTCAACCTTTCATAGATAGCCAGAATGAACTTCTTCTGAGAAAAAAGGCTTGGCTAAAGAGGACTCTCCCCTCTCAGGGGCTCCCAGAAAGCTTTCTTGCCAGGGGAGAAAATGCAGTAGAAGGTTTGGGCTTTCTATCCTCCTTTCTATCTTTCTTCCATCTCTTAGTGTTGAAATCCTTCCATTTCTTAAAGGTCTTGCTCAGGTTCTATCTCCTCTTTGAAGCCTCTTCTTATCTCCCCTACGAATTATTTTCTTTCCCATTTCTGATCCAATTCTATTGACTTCTTTTTTGGAGCTATCATAGTCTACACACACATGCACACACACAAGCACACACATGTGTCTATGTATTATGTGTACATATAATACACATACTTATGTGTGTACAGACATACAGATACACACACACATATCCCTTACATTCCTCCCCATTCCCAAAAGACTGTGAACACCTTGAAGGCATGGACTGTCATTTGTCATTTTTTGCCTATGTGCATCCCTTGTTGATTATCCCTCATAGACTGCTGATCCTAGTAGACACTCAATGCATATTTGTTTAAATGAATTGAACTGTGGGAAACAGATCACACCTATTCTCTCCATTTTATAGACCAACAAATTGATATAATGGGGAGGTTAAGTTATATGATTTGTAAAAAGTTATGGAACAAACTGGGAGAAGATGTGATACATTGGAAAGTCACACAGTTTATAGTCAGAGGACCAGGGTTCCAGTCATAACTCTACCATGAGCAAGTCATTTAACCTCTGTGGGCCTCATTTTCCTCATCTGCAAAATGAGTGAGTTGGATAAGCTGACCTCTTAAGGTTCTTTCCTCCTCTCCAGCTCTAAATCTATAATCCTATATAGTCAGTGAAAGCAGAGGATTGTTGCTGAGTGGGGAGTGAGCCAAAATAGAAGTAGAGGAGGACAAAATTGTCCAACATTCTATAGTTCCAATCCCTCAAACTCTACTGGAGGGAATAGGAAATGCATGAAAATTAGGAAAGGCAACTTTATATCCCAGGAAAGGTCTTTCTGTCTTTAATTGGGCAGGTTTCTACATATGAGTCATATCAGATATTCCATCTCCAGGCAGGACAGGGAGAAAGGGACCAATTTCCATGTGAGAGCAACTTGATATGCCACAATAACCAAGAGCTGTTGCTGTCTGCCCAAACCCAAGTTGCAACACAGTCCCACTTTATTTTCTTTCCTGGATTCTGTGGGAGACCTCTGTTGCCAAGTCTTTTCTCAGATGAAACTCATCTGGCTGTCTATGAACAGTTGAAGAATTTGACCCTTCCAAGGTGAAGAGCCATCTTTTGTTCAGATCCTTTCTGTCTGTGGCTTTTGAATTGAATTGGCTAGAGTGCCTGTGAATGGAGCCAAGGCCATTGGATTTAGTCTTTCTTTAGTGACAATTCAATTTAACAAACATTTGTTAAGTACCTACTATGTGCAAGGCATTGTGGGGATTCAGAGATGAAAATAATACAGGACTTGCTTTCAATGAGGGGGTGGAGATAGAAGGTGGAGTCCGTGTGGTAGAATATACGTTCAAAATATAGATAAGCATGGTACGAGGCAGAGCAAGATTGGGAAAAGTAGGCATTTAATTCAATTCAATAAATGTTTATTGTACCCCTCAACATTTAAAGAGAAAGGAAACATGGCATGATGGATATAGAGCTCTTCTTGGAGTCAAGATGACCTGGGTTCAAGTCTTGCCCTTGACACTAGCTGTGTCCATGGGAAAGTCAATTAACCTCAAAGCACTCTAGGAAAATTTCTACAGTTATAAGTTGCAGATGAGTTGTTGGTTTGCATTGGTGGAGGGAATTTTGATGTTGGAAATCTCTTACACCAGTGAAATTTCAGGTTGAGATGAGAAAAAAGTAATGTACAATACATTCAAAATGCTGCAAAATATGTAAAAAAAATTAAGCTAAATTTGTTCTCAAGGAGATTCTATTTCATTGAAGTCCATGGTCCTCTAAGAACATTTGAGGAGAGAGAAAGAGAACTTATGGCTGAGGAATAAGAGTGAGGAACAAGAAATAGCTAAAATTTATATAATGCCTACTATGTGCCAGGCACTATGCAAAGAGCTTTACAAAGATTATCTCATTTGATCCTTACGACAACCCTGAGTACTATTATTATCCCCATTTTACAGTTGAAGAAAGTGGGGCAAAGGTTAAATGACTGGCCCAAGGTCACCCAGCTAGTAAGTATCTGAGGCCAGATTTAAATTCAGGTCTTCCTGAGTAAAGACACAACACTATATCCATTGGGCCACCTAGCTGCCTTGACTTTGGGTAAGTCACTCAACTTCTCTGGACTTCATTTTCCTCATTTGTGAAGTAAAGTAGGTTAGACTATATCATCTCTAAGATCTCTCTTGACTTGAAATTCTATGACCTGTGATACATGGGGCAGGCAGCACCTGAGTTGAGCATGGGAGGAAGATAAAGATTCTGAAAGACTGAGATAAGGATGGAATTTACTCCAGGTATAAGAGGGTGGCCTGTGTGAATGCAGAGGCAGGAAACAGGTAAATGTGATTAAGGAACAACTAATGGTCTATTATGGTTGGAACCTAGGGTGGGTGAAGGGGAGGAATAAGAAAAAGGGTTGAAAAGGTAGGTGGCACCATTTTGTAGAGACCATTAAGTTCTAGGCTTAGGAATTTTATTTTATCCTGGAGATGATAAGGTTTTTGAGCTACTAAAGGATTTTGTGAAGGGAAGTGGCATATTCAGGTCTGTAGTTTAGTAATATTATTTTTGGTGACTGCATGAAGGATATCCACGAAAGGGGAAAGAGCAGAACAATGGGAGACCATCAAGGAAGCTATCACAATCATCCAGGAGATAGGTATTGGGGGAGTGATGCTGAACTAGGATAGAGAGAAGGGGACAAATATAACATACTGAAGAGGTAGAATCTTCAAAATTGAGCACGTGATTGCATGTGGAGGATAAAGAATAGGGTGGGGGAAGATCTTGATAGAACTCATCTAATATAAGCCTCAATATAAACTTCGACATTTGGATTCAAATAATCAACTTCATCAATAATAGAATGGGGGAAATATAGCTTAGTTCACATGAAAAGATATGCTCAAGATGAGTCAGCAGTGCAACATGGTGCCTCAGAAAGCTAATGATGCTCTCAGTTGTATTGTTCAGAATACAAGATGTCCTGCAGGATTCTCTCCTGCTTAAGCCACATCCAAAATACTGTGTTCAATTTTGGCTACAACATTTCAGGAAGGATTCTGACAGTTGGAAGTTTGGAGTCAATCCAAAGGATGACAACAAACAAGGTGATGAGCGGATTGGGAACGATGCCATGCAAAGTCTGAGTGTAGGCAGAGATGGTTTGCAAATACCACAAAATTGGGAAAGATAGCTAACACATTGACTGACAGGGTTGGAATCCTCCAGGACTTCAACAGGCTAGAATAATAGGATAAACTCTCATCAGACAGAATTTATTTTCATTAAAATAATTTTTGTTTATTATGGACTTAACAGAAGAATAGATTTGGGAAACCCAAATCTCTATCATATATAAGTTGTACTTTTCAAAAGATAAAATTTAATAGACATAAAATGTAAATTCCTACACTTCAGTTAAAAAAAATCAGTTTCTCAAGTACAAGATGTGGGAGGTATGGCTAGAACATAGTTTGTGTGAAAAAGGATAGGGTTTTTTAGGAGACTTCAAGTTCAATAAAAATCAATAGTGAAAGAGGCAGACAGATAAGCTAATATAATCTTAGGCTACATTAAGGGAGTTTTATAGAATATAATAATTATGGCTGATATTTTTAAAGTACTTTAAAGTTTGCAAAAATGCTTTACATATTATCATTTCATATTCACAGTGGCCCTTTGAGGTAGGTGCTATTATTATCCCTATTTTACAGAAAAGTAAACTGAGGCTCAGGAGAGGTTAAGTGACTTACTCAAGGGTTGCACAGGTGTCTGTGGTGAGATTCTTTCTGGCTGCAAATATCACATGTTATCCAATATTTTGTGATGCCTCTCTCACACAGGATTTGATAGTCCTGCTGTACATTGTTCTACTCATATCATATTAATGATTTTTTGTGTTCTATCTGGGTGCCATATTTCAGGAAGGAAATTGACAAGCTGGAGGAATGTCTAGAGGAGTAAATGGGAAATAAACTATTGCAGGAGTCTGATAAGGAACAGTCAGAGAAATGGAAGGAGAACCAGGAGCGAACAATTTTGTGGAAATCAAGGGAGTATCCTAGAAGATAGGAGTGACCAACAATATCAAATACTGCAGAAAGCTCAATACCACTGAAGACTATGAGAAAGCCATTGGATTAAGCACTCCAGAGGTCATTGATGACTCTTCTGAAAATAGTTTGAGTGGAGTGGGACCACTTAGAGACATTACTAGGCATGGAGGAATGAAGGGGTGGTGAGGAAATAGAAGCAATGAGCACAGTGATTCCTTTGGAGAGTCTGCCATGCCTGTATCCATAGCATTTGTCTGTTATTCTTCAAGAATTCAGATTTCTGAGAGATGGAAGAGTAAAAAAATCTTATCAGTGAATTTAATGTTTCTTAAAAAGATTAGATTGTGGGGCAGCTAGGTGGTACAGTCAATAAAGCACTTCCCTGAATTCAGGAGGACCTGAGTTCAAATCTAGCCTCAGACACTTGACACTTACTAGCTGTGTGACCCTGGGTAAGTCCCTTAACTCTCATTGCCCAGCCAAAAAACCCCACCCAAAACCAAAACCAAAACCAACAACAGCAATAACAACAAAAAGATTACATTGTGGGTTTTTAAAAAAAATAGCTCAAACTTTAAAAAATTAAAAAATAAAAATAAAAATTAGCTCAAATTAAAGACACTTCAAATGAATAGCTATTTTAATTAGGTTAGACCTTGAACAACAGTCTAAAAAGCATTAACATTTTTTCAATCTTAACTTGCAAAGATCAGACTATCAGACTCTTGAAACATTGTCTGGATGATAAGATAAAAGAATGGATACTAGCATTCTAACAAAAGGCTTTGTGGTTTTTCCTAGTCTTTGGAAAACTTTCTTTTCTTTCTTCTTTTCCTCTCTTAAAAAAAAAAAACCAAAAACAACTAAACAAACAACAAAATAGTCAAAGAATGTAGGGTTGGCCAAATTTAGGTTCAGAATGTTAGAAAGGAAACTTTGAAGTCATCTAGTCCAACTCTTTAATTTTACAAATGGGAAAACAAACCCAGTAGTATAGCGATTTCCCCAAGGTCACATAGCCAATTAAGGACTGAGTAAGGACTAAAAGTCAAGTCTTCATTTAACAGTAGATCAGGTTGGATGAGGATAGCTGGGTGGTGCAGTGGACAGCACTCTGGGCCTGAAGTCAGGAAGATCTGAGTTCAAATTTGACCTCAGACACTTACTAGCTGTGTGATCCTGGGCAAGTCACTTAACCTTAGTTTCTTCATCTGTAAAATGAGCTGGAGAAGGAAATGGCAAACCACTCTAGTATCTCTTCCAAGAAAACCCCAAATGGATCAGGAACAGCTGTACATGACTGAAATTACTGAACAACAACATAGGTTGGATGAACACTTGTCAGAATGCTATCGGAGTTTTTGTTGTTTGTCCTTCATTCTTGAAGAGGACCATGGCATCAGGGTGATGTCATGACTTGTAGTGAATTGAATTTAAGTGAGGGAAGGCTGTGCAAGATCACCAACCTCACTCTCTCTTTCACATCCATCTGGGTTCAGTGGCAAGATATACTGGAGATGGCCCTGGATGTTTTAAGGCAAGTGGAGTTAAGTGACTTGCCCAGGGTCACACAGCTGGTGTCTGAGGTAGATTTAAACTCAGGTCCTTTTGACTTCAGGGGTAGTGTTTTATCCACTGGGCCACCTAGTTACCCCTGTTTAGGATCATACAGAGGGTATGGAGCAGGGGCAGAATCTGAACCCAAGTCTTCCTAAAGGAGACCCCTCTGAAGCCCTTCCCCTTCTGTCCTCCCCTCCCCTGTTGTCCTCTCCTCCCCTCCTTCCTCCCCTTTTCCCCCTCCCATCCTTCCCTTCTCCTCTTCTCTCCTCCCCTCTTCCATCCTCCTTTTCCCTACCATTTGCCCCTCTCTCTCTTCCTCCCCTTCCTTGCATTGCTGAAAGGAAGTTCATACCACCAGTTTCCTATTTCAATGAAATCACAGATTTGGTCCAAAAATACAAAAGCCTTGAATATAAGAGATGTTTACTAAATGTTTATTGAATTGAATTATTCTTACCACAGTAACAAATGATTCTGGTAGTTTTCAGGGTAGACCAAAGCTATTAAAAGTGAATGGGGGGGCAGCTAGGTGGCACAGTGGATAAAAACCTACCGACCCTGGATTCAGGAGGACCTGAGTTCAAAACCAGCCTCAAACACTTGACACTTATTAGCTGTGTGACCCTGGGCGAGTCACTTAACCCTGATTGCTCCACAAGAAAAAATGTGAATGGAGGGGCAACTAGGTGACCTAGTAGTTAGAGCACTGGCTCTGGAGTCAGGAGGATCTGAGTTCAAATTCAGCCTCAGACACAACATTTTCTAGTTGTGTGACCCTGGGTGAGTTATTAACCCAGATTGCTTTGCAAACAAAAAAAGTCAATGGAACTTTCCAATTAATTGGAGAATACACTGAGCTCTCCTGAGTTGGTAAAACCTAAAACACACACATATACATACCCTACCAATTTTTAAAATTATTTTTTCAATGAACAAGCCTTTATTTTCTCTCCCTCCCACTTCCTCCTCCAAATGCCCACTTTAAGAAAGTAAATAAAAATCTCGTAGCAAATATCCACAGTAAAACAAATTCCCACCACTGTTGATGTCCCCCCCAAAAATGTTATTCTGCATATTGAGTCCATCACCTCTCTGTCAAGAGGTAGTTAATGTTCTTGATCATTGGTACACTGGAGCAATAATACCACATGTTATAAAGTTTTCTCTTTGGTCATTACACTAACTTCCCTATAACCTCTCCATGATAATATCAAAGGGCAAAAACAAGGAAGGCTCTGAGGCCTGGTGGCATGGCTATAGTGTCCTTGGTTTGGGGCTGGCAGCTGCTCTGTCAGCTTTCATATTCAGGATGGAAAGTCCCCCAGATGGCTAGTCAAAGGAGAATGATACAAGTAAACATCTGATCCAACCCAGTGCTTTTAATCTGTATTTTACAAAATATGCATAAAACCTCTAGAGACCTCTTTGTTTTTCTTTTCTTCGGTGTCTAAGACTCATTTCGATTTTTTTAAAGAAGAAAAAAGAATGAAAGCAAATATATTTAACTTGGCAATCGTCTTTTTTTGTTTTACTGGTAACTTAAAAAAAATACATGCCCGTTTTCTTTTTTGTTCAATGGAAAGAGTAAGATTAGCCTTCCTACAAGGACTAGCATACCCTTAGTGGGAAAAGTCTGTTTGCTCCCTTTGACACCTGGTCTTTAAACATGTTGTATGCTGTAATCTGATTTTGAACTTTAAAAACAAAAAGATGCTTCCATGGCAGAAATCTATCTTGTTAAAAGTTCAGGGAGAAAATGTTTCCAGGGAACAAAATACATCTAGATGGTGTGTGAAATTTCAGGAAGAAAAAAAGGCTCTGTAGGGTCAGAGGACCTGGTTTCATGTCCTGGCTCTGCCTCTTATTAGCTTTGTAACTTTGGATCAGGAGCTATATTTAGTGAGGGTTGTAGAGCGGAGGAGGAGAATGGGGCTCTACTCTAGGGTGCCAATGTCAGGAGGATCCCTTCTTTCCTATAGCAACTTCTGCCTGTACCTCATCTAGAGGTATTCCCAGAGGTGCGTGGCACTAGGACCTCCAGACTGCCACCTCTGGGGTCCTGCCAAAATGGCAGGCCTCCCCTTCTCCAGTATGAGTGGGGCCTCTTGGCTGTGATTGGATTTCTCCCTTTCTTTGGCATCTCTGCTGATCCGCCCACCTTCTTCTCAACTGAATCTTCTCCAGGACAATTATCTCTAGTCCTCGATCCATCATCTGTCAAAGGAAAGGTTCGGCCTGTGGTTCCTTCCAGTTCTAACACAGAGAATCATTGATCTAGAGCTGGAAAGGACAGTGGAGACCCATTTAGTTGAACCCTTTCCCTTTACAGATGAGGAAGGAAACTGAGGCTCAGAAGATTAAGTGACTTGCTCAAAGTTACATGGGTAGTAAGTAGTTGAGCAGGGATTTGAACACAAGGCTCTTGGCACCAAATCTGCTAGCCTTTCCACTGATGCTACAGGAAGTGGAAGACAAGCAAATGAAAACAAAGGGCCCTTTATTTTTCTTCCGTCTACCACAAAAAGCAAAGCTCCTCCCAACCCCAATGTGTGAACCTGTTAGGAGAAAATGTAGACTCATAGCAATAAGTTGTTTAATTATCCACAATAATTACTAATCTTATTATAAAATCAAACTCTTAAAAACACTTTGCAAACTTGTGCTTTGCAAATCTGGTGCCATTCTAAAAGGCAGGGACCAGGTTTCTGGCACATTCTGTGCTGAACCTAGCATACTTTGAAGTCTTAGTAAATAATCAGTGAGTCACCTTGATGGAGAGATGTTGAAATGGGCAACCAGAAGGTCCAGATGAGTAAAAGAAAAAAAAAACAACCCACCTGTCTTTGAAACATCAAACCTTAGAACCAGAAGGTATGGAGATAGCTGCAGTCAGAAAATGGTCATTGGGTTGCTTATTGTTTTGTTTCCAAATCAACCCACTATAGCTCCACCAAGTATTGAGTCAAATACTAGGAAATTAAAGCCTTGGGTCCTTGTTTTTATTACTTTGGGATTTTATGTTCCAGTCTGTCTTTGGACACAATTTGGGCTTTCTGATAAGGGAGGCTGCTGCTGCTGTTGCTGCTGCTGCTGCTGCCCTTGCACGATTCAATTTTTTATGGGAACAAAACAATCTCTGGAGAGGAATCTGTTTAACTTAGAGCTCTGTTGAATAGGGCATCTCCTCATAGAGGAGGAGCAGGGCTCCTGGCCAGTTCAGAGGTGATTGAGTTACATCCTAAAACTATATGCCAAGGTAACAACTAATTTTAAAGGTTTGCTTAGAAATCCTTCACCGCCATGGGAAAATGGAGAGCCCTAGGGTTGAAAACATCTCAGGAGGATAAATGGGTTTGTCAGCTTCGCCCAGATTAGAACGTGGACTTCCTAAGACTCTCAGATTTCTCATGACAAGATGAGCCCCTGTAACTCATCACCCTCTAGATAGCGTCCTTAGGCGTTGTGACTTTATGACCAATAAAAGTGATTACTTAATATGTTTTCTTTATCCAGCTTGGAATCCCCCCCTCCAAAAAAGAACCTTACATCTGAGATTCCCAAAGAATTTTATAAGTGTGTCAAGGAATCCTTTATTTGTTCCCAAGGAGCTGGATATGAGCTCTGGCCTTTTGCTGAAGGAAGCTCTAGAAAGCAGAGAGCAAAACAGGAGTTAGAATCCTGAATCAATCACTTAGTATCTGTGTAGTGCTGGGCAAATCCTATAACCCTGCTGGGTCTCAGTACCCTTATCTCTAACATGAAACAGTTGGACTGGATGGCATCCAAAATTTCCTTCCATCTTTAAATCTATGAGCCTATGATCGATCCTGTGTTATTCCTTTTTTCCATTGAACAAAATAGGAAAAGGAATCATAATCCTTGACATTGACACACCAGTGATTAAAAGCTGCTTCAAAGGTAATTAGTGGATAAGGGTGGTGGTTCTGCCTTGTTGGGAGGGCACAGGAACTCAGTGTTCCCCAGTGATTGCAGATAGAGCTGTCTCAAAGATGATTGGTAACTGAGGTTCAGGGAGGAGGCTCCTGTCTCCAGGCTAGGCACTAGGACTAATGAAGAATTCTCTGTCTTCCCATCAACCTGCTTATTCCTCCTCAAAGAGTTTAGCACAGACTTAACTCATTAGGGGGAACTCTAGTCCTCTCTTGATCATTCCTGCTGCTACACAAATGAGGGGAAATTTCCCAGAGCGTGTGGCTGAGCCAGGGGGTGAGGCAGAAAGAACAAAAAGATACAGAGAAGTCAAAGGTCAGCAACTGGATTGGACACAACTAGAAGTCAAAAACTTCTTTCTTTTTCTTGCTAAGCTGTATATTGTGGCCAAGAAAAACTGTGAAATGACAGGGACTGGCTTCCTAATTTTACTGGAAGGGAGCAAGATTTGGAATAGTACTTAATAGAGACAAGTCCCTTTGTGGTGTGCTGTTGTCAGTGTTCAGAACCCTTCACCTGGACCCACATCACTGAGCAGGCCTTTGGGGCTCTTCTAATGAATCATTAAGTCAGGAGATCTGCAGGAACCAGACACAAACCATGGACACGACATCATTTATGGTTTTACATTTCTGTTCTCTCTTCCAGTCTCATACATTTTGTGAACTGAGATCTGCATTACACTGGGATCTCTTCAGGCAGGGATGGAAGCATTGGGGACATCTCTGGAGCAAAAAGAAGGGATGGAGAGAATCTGTGACTGTAAATTCTGTTGATCACAAGCAACAGAAAACCCCCAAGGAAACTAGGAAGACAGAATGCATTTAGGAATTCCAAAGTTTTGAATTTAGGATCTAGACAGGATATTGTGACTATTACCTCTATGCTTACAAAAAATTTAAGTAGTTTTGTAGTGATTGTTGAAGCTACCTTTTTGCTTTTACTCTCCAGAGGACTTTCAGTATAAGTGGTTTCTAAGCTAGAAATCTTAGCCACTGACTAATTTTAAACCTCCCAGGCAAATACCCAGGTCACAGGATCATTAGAGCTAGAAGGGACCCTGAGAAGTCATCTTGTAAGCTTCCTTATTTTACAGATAAAGAAATTGAGGCCTGAAGAAGTTAAATGACTTGACCAAGTTCTCATGGGTGACAAAGCTGGAATTTAAACCTAGTTCCTTTGCTAAAGCTAACACTTTCCCCATTGTACCATGTGTGCTATTTTTAGAGCTAATGGTTGAAGAGAGAGGAAGAGATGACTTAGAAAAAACGTTATTTTGGTGAAGGCTAAAGAATCTGTTCACAAGGAGAAAAAGGAAACAGCTCATATATAAGCCTTAGAATCCTCACTTGTATTAATGATGTAAAGTTCCACAGTTCTGAAGTCAAGGGTACCTTTCCTACTAAGGACCATAGCTCTGGACCCCTAAGGACTAGATTCAATCCTAGAGAAGTCCTTAAGAGAGAAATCTGGTTCTTTTCTTAAAATCTCTGGCTTGTTTCATCCACTTCTACCTCATAGTAAACTCTGGGGACAAGCACTTAAATAAAGCTTAGAAATTTGAGTCATCTCAGAAGTGATTAACAGGGTCACGTCTATAAAGGTACTCCATAGGCAAAGTATATCAGGTATAGCATAGCTATTTATTTCTTCCACTACTAAAGAAATAAACACAAAAAACCCTCCTAAGTGTACATTGACAAATTGAAACACAATACTTGATATATAATATAGAACTCGTAATATCCTAAGAAGCATGTATCTAAAACATTAAAACATAAAACACTTTGTGGGACTGCCAAACAGTTATTTTGCTTTCATCTTGGCTTTGCACTGTCCAAGCAACTAACTAGCTTAAAGTTCTTAGCTTCTGGAAAGCCATTACATAGTTGGGACTCGTCCTCCTGCCCATAATCATTGTCTCTGTAAAGAACATTGTAGTAGTTGCAGGGAACATCTGCAGGGCAGCTGGCACTTACTGAGGGATCCTAGAACAAGTTTTTTTAAAGATCCAATCTCAAGCTGAACTAGGCAAGAACATGTAGTTGCTGCCATTCTTTCCATGAGGCAAGGGAAGAAGAAATACCTTTACCCCTCATGGGAAGTCCAAAGGAGGGCTGTCTGAGCCTCAAGTCCTGAGTTCAGAAGAGAGGCTTTGAGGGAAAGTAGAGGCTCTCTCTTCCTTTATAGTTCATTAAGTTGGCAGCTCTTGCTTCTCAGTGACCAACATGCCTTGCCACAATCCTCTGTCATGAAGGTGGGAGAGAATTCTCACTTGGGGATCAACCAGAAAACCTTTGGTTTTGAACATTATTTAATAAGGGATCCAATTCCTGGAAGAATTCATGCACATGTTCAGTTCTAGGGAAAATATCCCAGCAGATGGAGGGAGGAAGCTACACTCCACTGATTATTCCCATTACATGGGCAAAATCAGTGCTGTACACAGTTTTCTGAGTGCTCTATCCAGGCAAGAACTAGTGGGACATAGTAAGAGAAACAAATGACCAAAGAGTTACTGGTTGTGAGTTTGAGGACAGAACCTCTATATTGCAGAAGTTTCTTCATTCTCTGAAAATGGATTTAGAATTGGGAGGGACCTTAGAGACTACTTAGTTTAATTCTTTTTTAATCATATTTTAGCATTCATGTTTATAAAAATTTTGAGTTCTTAATTCTCTCCCTTCCTCCTCTCCCACCCAATGAAGAAGCAAGCAATATGATATCAATTATACATGTGAGGTCATACAAAACATTTCTGTATTAGCCATGTTGAAAAAAATTTAAAAATCAAGTGAAAAAGTATGCTTCAATCTGCACTCAGAGTTCATTAATTTTCTCTCTGAAAGTAAACAGCATTTTTGGTGAGTCCTTTGGAATTGTCTTGAATCATTATATTGATTAGAATACCTAAGTCTTTCATAGTTTATCATCATTACACTATGACTTTACTGTGTACAATGGTACATGGTACCATTCTGCTCATTTCACTTTGCATCAGTTAATATAAGTCTCCCCAGATTTTTCTGAAACCATCTTGCTCATCATTTCTTATAGCACAATAGTATTCCATCACAATTATATGCCACAACTTGTTCATTCATGCCCCAATTGGGCATCCCCTCTATTTCCAATTCTTTGCCACCACAAAAAGGTGATACAAATATTTTTGTGCATATAGGTCTTTTTCCTATATCTTTGATATCTTTGGGATACAAACCTAAGAGTCATATTGTTAGGTCAAATTGTATGCACAGTTTTACAGACACTTGGACATATTTCCAAATTGTTCTCCAGAATGGTTGGATCAATTCACAACTCCACCAACAGTACATTCATGTACCTATTTTTATACATCCCCTCCAGTGTTTGTCATTTTCCTTTTGTGTTATATTAGCTAATGTCATAGGTGTAAGGTAATACATCAGAGTTGTTTTTAATTTGCATTTCTCTAATCAATAATGATTTAGAGATTTTTTTCCATATGACTATAGCTTAGACAGCTAGGTGGAACAGTAGATAGAGTTCTTGGTCTGGAGTCAAGAAGACTCATCTTCCTGAGTTTAAATTTGGGCTCAGGTACTTAATAGTTGTGTGATCCTGGGCAATTCATTTAACCCTATATGCCTCCATTTCCTCATCTGTAAAATGAGCTGAAGAAGGAAATGGCAAATCACTCTAGTATCTCTGCCAAGAACACCCCAAATGGGATTATGAAGAGTTGGAAAAGACCGAAAAAAAATTGCTGATACCTTTGGGTTTTTTCTCCTGAAAACTGTATGTTAATATCCTTTGACCATTTATTAATTGAGGGCTTTTATTTTTATAAATGTGCTCTGTTCCTTATATATTTGAGAAATGAGGCCTTTATCAGAGAAACTTGCTGTAAAATTTTCCCCCAATTTCATGCTTTCCTTTGAATTTTGGCTGCATTTGGTTTGTTTGTCCAAAAACTTTTAAAATTTCATGTAATCACAATTATCTATTTTACTTTCCACAATCTTCTTTATCTCCTGTTTGGTCATAAACTCTTCCCTTATCCATAGAACTGACAGGTAAATTTTTCAATGTTCCCCTAACTTGCTTATGATATTATCCTTTATGTCTAAATCATGTATCCATTTTTACTTTATCTTGGTATTTGGTGTGAGATGTTGGCCTATGCCTAATTTCTACCAAACTGCTTCCCAGTTCTTCCAGCAATTTTTATTACATAGTTTGGATCTTTGGATTTATCAAACACTAGATCACTATCATCATTTTTCACTGTATATTATTTATTTAATCTATTCTACTATTCCACCACTCTGTTTCTTAGCCAGTACCAGATTGTTTTGATGATGACTGCTTTGTAATATAGTTCAAAATCTGGTACTGCTAGGTACCTTCCTTCACTTCATATTCTTGACCTTTTTTTCTCCCAGATGAATTTCATTGCTATTTTTTTCTATCTAATAATTCTTTGGTAGTTTGATTGGTATGACACTGAATAAGTAAATACCCTCATTTTAAAGATAAGAAAACAGCTCATCAATGATAGAGGAAGGATTTTAACCAAGGTCTTCTGATATCAAACTTGATGATCTTTTCATTGTTTCTCAGTCTATTAGATCACAGAGAGTTGGAAGAAAATATAAAGGTCACAAAAATGCTGATTGTCTTTGTTTTGCAGATGTGGAAACTGAGGCCCAGAGATATGAAGTGAGTTCTCTAGGTCAGATAGTAAGTAGAAGAGGTTTGTAACTCAGTAATTCAGGTCTTCTGACTCCACATCAAATGTTCTTTTTTATATAAGTGGCTCTGATTGAATGTGGCCTTGGGGTCTCTGGGTAGTGGTTCCATAGCATCTGCCATTGGTCAAAAATTTCTAGCCTAGCTTCAGTGCCACCATGGCCTGCATTGTTTAGCCAGGTGGAGATAATGAGAAATGGAAGCCTATAGCATCAAAGTTAAAGGGGGAGGGAGCCACAAAGAAAAAGGAAGTGAGAAAAAGATTCACGACTGACTTCTGTTTATGAACATGGAGGGCCCCTTAGATAGTGGAACAGCAGGATGAAGCAGAGCCAAGCTCTAAGCCACAACGCCTCCAACCAGATCTAGAAAAGACTAAGTTCTGATAGAAAAATGCAAGAAAAAAATCATACTATTTTTTTTTCCAGCCGAAGTCAGTAAAGGGAGATAGAGAGGTCTATAGACCTAAAAGCAGGGGTTAGCCAAGATGAGCAGCATGGATTTTTCCAGCACAGGGAAGGGATGTGCACCAGAATAAGAAAAGGTCTCAAATCCAGAATAGAAGGGCCTAAACTTAGGCAAAGCACAGAAATAGCTGCCAACTGGCAGTTTTGTTGCTCACTACCCATTTCAGGGTCACGGATCTGGGACAGACTGAGGAGAGGACCTGTGCTTGGGGTGGTGTTCCAGGATGAGGAGCAGTTCAGTCATGGACCTGTGTACTGGGCAAGGAGCAAATTGAGAAGCAAGCAGCAGCTGTGTAGATCTGATGCCAGGAGCAGAGTGGGGTCTCAGTTCCAAGTTCCAGGCCAGACTGAAGCCAACCATTGAATAACCAGGGGAAGAATCCAGGACCAAAAGGAATTGCCACTCTGAACCTATAAAGCTTTCTAGCTCTCTGAAAGTAGTTGAGTCCAACAGCAGTTTACTGGAATGCCAAATGGGCAAGCCTTAAAATGTGCTGCTCAGATGCGAATTCAGGTCAGGAATTTGTAAACATCATAACAGAAGGGCAGACTATAGACTTTGCCTTGGATTAGACAATTTTGGGAGGATTGAAAGCCTTCAGGTCCCCAGCCTGAGCTATCTCTGAGATCCTGCAATAACATACTTCTTAGTACTCCAAGAAAGCAGCAACAGGAATAGCCCTGACATTCCTTCTAGAAATGTGGAGAACCTGACCTTAACATAAAGTCTGAAGTCAGGAAGTAGTCTGGAAGAATGAGCAAGCAAAAAACAAATCTCAACACAAACAAAGGTTATGGTGACAGGGATGCTCAAGATACAAAACCAGAAGGAGAGAAAGACTTTAAAACATCTAAAAGCAAAATCACAAAGGAAAACACAGCTTAGACACAAATTCAACTGGAATTTCTGGAAAAGGAAGAGCAAGAGATTTTTTAAAAAGAATTAAAAGTGTCTATAAATGAAATGAGAGGAAAAATTTTGGAAAAGAAATACTAAGGAAGAAAGAAAATTAACAACTTGGCACAAGAGGTACAAAACCTTATCCAAACAACAAACTCTCTGAAAATTTGAATTGAGCAAGCTGAAGATAATGAATTTGTGAGATAATAAGAAATATTAAATCTGTCAAAAGACTGAAAAATAAGAAGAAAATATAAGGTATCTCATTGCAAAAACAATTTGACATGGAAAATAAACCAGGAAAATTTAATAATCACTGGACTATCTGAAAGCCATAATAAAAAAGAGACTATATATATTATATTTCAAAAAATAAAAATAGAAAATTGCTGAGATCTCTTAGTCCAGGAGGTAGGTAGCATATTTCTATTTTTTCTGATAAAAGTATTTTATTTTTTCCAGTTACATGTAAAGATAGTTCTCAACATTTGTTTATACGAGCTTTTCAATTTCAGATTTTTCTTCCTTCCTCCCCTCCCTCCCCCCTCCCCCCTTCCCTAGACAGTGGGTAACCTGATATAGGTTATATATATATATATATGTATATATGTATAATAACATTAAACATATTTCTGCATTAGTCATGTTATAAGAGAAAAATCAGAGCAATGAGGAAAAACCTCAAAATAGAAAAACAACAGCACCAAAAACTAAAGAAATAGTATGTTTCAATCAGCATCTATACTCCACAGTTCTTTTTTTTTCCCCTGGATTTGGAGATCCTCTTCCAACATGAGTCCTCTGGAACTCTTCTGTACCATTGCATTGGTGAGAAGAATCTAGTCCATCACAGTAGATCAACACACAATGTTGATGATACTGTGTACAATGTTCTTGTGGTTCTGCTCATCTCAACTCATCATCATCCCATGCAAGACCCTCCAGGTTTCTCTGAACTTCTCCTGCTCATCGTTTCTCACAGCACAATAGTATTCCATTACATTCATATGCCACAACTTGTTCAACCATTCCCCAATTGATGGGCAACCCCTCAATTTCCAATTCTTTGCCACCACAAAAAGAGCAGCTATAAATAATTTTGTACATGTGGGTCCTTTTCCCTTTTCCATGATCTCTTTGGGGAAAAGACCCCAAAGTGGTATTGCTGGGTCAAAGGGTATGCACAGCTTTATAGCCCTTTGGGAATAATTCCAAATTGTTCTCCGGAATGGTTGGATCAGTTCACAGCTCCACCAATAATGTATTAATTAGAGTTCCAATTTTTACACAGCTTCTCCAACATTTATTATTTTCCTTTTTTGTCATTTTAGCCAATCTGATAGGTGTCAGGTAGTACCTCAGAGTTGTTTTAATTTGCATCTCTCTAATCAATAGTGATTTAGAGCATTTTTTCATATGGGAATAGATAGCTTTGATTTCTTCATCAGAAAACTGCCTGTTCATGTCCTTTGGCCATTGCTCAATTGGGGAATGACTTGGAGTCTTATAAATTTGATTTAGTTCCTGATATATTTTAGAAATGAAGGGGCAGCTAGATGGCGATGGGGCAGCTAGATGGCGCAGTGGATAGAGCACCGGCCCTGGAGTCAGGAGTACCTGAGTTCAAATCCGGCCTCAGACACTTAACGCTTACTAGCTGTGTGACCCTGGGCAAGTCACTTAACCCCAATTGCCTCACTTACAAAAACCCAAAAAACCCAACAACAACAAAGAAATGAAGCCTTTATCAGAAGTACAGGCTATAAAAATTGTTTCCCAGCTTTCTGCCTCCCTTCTAATTTTGGATGCATTGCTTCTGTTTGTACAGAAACTTTTTAATTTGGTATAATCAAAATTAACCATTTTGCATTTCATAATATTCTCTATCTCTTGTTTGGTCATAAACTGTTCTCCTTTCCAAAGATCTGAAAGGTATTCCTTCCTCTACTAATTTACCTATGGTACCACATCTTATGTCTAAATTATGTATCCATTTTGACCTTATTTTAATATAAGATGTAAGATGTTGATCTATGCCTAATTTCTGCCATACAGTCTTCCAGTTTTCCCAGCAGTTTTTGTCAAATACTGAGTTCCTCTTCCAGAAGCTGGATTCTTTGGGTTTATCAAACACTACATTACTAGTGTCATTTACTACTGTGTCTCCTGTGCCTAACCTATTCCATTGATCTTCCACTCTACTTCTTAGCCAGTAGCAGATAGTTTTGATGACTGCTGCTTTATAGTAAAGCTCCAGATTTGATACAGCTAACCCACCTTCCTGTGCATTTTTTCATTATTTCCCTTGATATTCTTGACTTTTTGTTTTTCCAGATGAATTCTGTTATTATTTTTTCTAGTTCTATAAAATAATTTTAGGTAGTCTGATTGGTATGGCACTGAATAAGTAAATTAATTTAGGTAGAATTGTCATTTTTACTATATTAGCTCTGCTGATCCAGTTATTTAGATCTGATTTGATTTGTGTGAAAAGTGTTTGGTAATTGTGTTCATAGAGTTCCTGGGTTTGTCTTGGCAATTAGACTCCGAAGTATTTTATATTATCTACCGTTACTTAATTTTTTTTATCATTTTTTCTTTATTATTATTTTTATTATTTTTAATTTGTTTTTCTTTTTGTTTTTTCCTAGTAATTATTTTTTTGTTTAATTCTGAATAGAATTTTATTTTCCAAAATATATGTAAAAACAAAAATTTAACATCAATTTTTAAAAAACTTTGTGTTCCAACTTCTCTTCCCCCCTCCATCCCCACCCCCCATCCACAAGAACTCAATCAATTCAAAATAAATTATACATGAGTAGTCATGGAAAAATTCCCATATTAGCTAGTTGTGAGAGAAAACAGTCAAAAAACCCAAAACTTCAGATTAAGGAATTGTCAAAGAGGAAATAAAAAAAAATTTTTAAATGTGTTTCCATCTGTTTTCAGATACTATCAGTTCTTTCTCTGCAGATGGGCTACAATTTTCATAAGTCCCTCAGGGTTACATGGGATCATTGCCTTGCTGAAAACAACCACATGCTTCCCAGCAGATCAACCCCCACTATTGCTGTTATTTTGTATACAGTACATTTCACTCTGCTTCAGCTCATGTAGGTCTCTCCAGGTTTTCCCGATAGCATCCTGCTCATCACAACCTCTATATAGTACCTTAATCTTGACAGAGAATCTTCTTCACAAAAGCCCAGCAAAGTAGGTACCATACATTTTGCCATGATAATCAATCATCATAATTATTTCCCTCCATCCCACTCCCTTCCCATGACACTTACCCTATCTTCTTTTTACCTATTCCTCCTCAGAGGTGCCTTACTTCTGACTATCCTCTCCCTTGCTCTGCACTCCCTTTTTTCACCCTTCCTTCCTTCTCCTCTTCCCCTCTTATTTTCCTGCAGTATTAAATAGATTGCTCCTCCCAATTGGGTATGAAAACTATTCCCTCCATGAGCCCACTCCAATGAGATCAGGGTCCTTGAGCTAAATCTGTGTTCTAAAATTTTCTTCCTCTCTTCCTCTTCAACCCTCCCTATGAGATCAAGCAATTCAATATGTCATACTGGTGCAGTAATGCAGAACATCTTCATCTTCCTTGAAAGTGTTTTGCTTTTTACTGCTCTCTCCCCCAATCTGCCCTTTCCTCCTTCCCTTCTCCCCTCACTTTTCTCCCTCCCCTCCCCAGGGCAAAAGTATATTACTATACCTACTTAAGTATGTATGTTAGTCCTTTGAGTAAATTCTGATGATATTAAGGTTCACTCACTCCCCAACTCATTCCCCCTCTTCTACTCTCCTCCATAAGCTTTCTTCTTGTTTCCTTCATGTGAAATAACTCTCCCCAGACAATCTCTCCCCTTCTCCCTCCCCCAGTTTATTCCTCCTACACTTCAACCCTATTTTAATGATGTCATCATGGATTAGCTAGGTGGCACAGTGGACAAAGCACCAGCCCTGGATCCAGGAGGCCCCCCAAGCCCAAATCCAGCCCCAGACATAAGACACCCCTCCCTGTCTGCCCTACAAAGAACAAAACATAAATGCTTTACAGGTATCATCCCTTCATATTCAGTTCAGCCCTGTCTTCTGTGAATTTCTTGTGAAGAATTTTTGTTTTGTTTTGTTTTGTTTTTTGGTGAGGCAACCGGGGCCAAGCGGCTTGCCCAGGGTCACACAGCCATCAGTTGTCAAGTGTCCAAGGTCACACCTGAACCCAGGTTCTCCTGAGTCCAGGGCCAGTACTCCTTCCTCTGCACCATCCAGTTGCCCCTGAATTTCTTACTGAGATAGTTCTTATGATTTCAAAGTTATCTTCCCATGTAGGAATGTAAACAGTTTGATCTTTTAATATCCCTCATGAAGTCATTTTCCTGTTTACTTTTTTATGCTTCTCCAGGATCTTGTATTTGAAAGTCAAATTTTCTATTCAGTTCAGGTCTTTTCATCACAAATGCTTGAAATACCTCTTTCTCATTGAAATCCCATTTTTGCCTCTGAAAAATTATACTCAGTTTTGCTGGGTAGGTGATTTTTGGCTGAAGTCCCACTTCCCTTGCCCTCTGCAATATCATATTCCATGCCCTTCGGTCCTTTAGTGTAGAAACTGCTAGATCTTGCTTTATCCTTATTGGAGCTCCACAGTATTTGAATTCCTTTTTTCTAGCTGCTTGCAGTATTTTCTCCTTGACCTAGGAGTTCTGGAATTTGGCTATAATATTCCTGGAGGTTTTCCTTTTGGGATCTCTTTCAGGAGGTGATTGATGAATTCTTTCAATTTCTTTTTTAGCTTCTGCTTCTAGAATATCAGGGCAATTTTCCCTCACAATCTCTTGGAGGATGGTGTCTAAGCTTTTGTTTTGGTCATGGTTTTCAGGTAGTCCAATGATTTTCAAATTATTTCTCCTAGATTTATTTTCTAGGTCAGCTGTTTTTCCAAGGAGATATTTCACACTGCCCTCTATTTTTTCATTCAATTGGATTTGCTTTACTGTGTCTTGGTTTCTTATAAAGTCACTAGCTTCCATTTGTTCAATCCTAATTCGTAGGCAGTTATTTTCATCAGTTTTTTAATCTCCTTTTCCATTTGGCTTTTCAAACTGTTGACTTTTTTCTCATGACTCTCCTGCATCGCTTTCATTTACCTTTCCATTCTTTCCTCCTTTTCTCTACATCTTCTTTCTATCTCTCCTACTTTCTCTTCAAAGTCCCTTTTGAGAGCTTCCATGGCCTGAGACCAGTTCATATTTTTCTTGGAAGCTTTGGATGTTGGAGCTTTGATCCTGTTATTATCTTCTTCTTCTGAGGTTGTATTGTGGTCTACCTTATCCCCAAAGAAGTTTTTGATGGTCTTCTGCTTTCTCTGCCTGCTCGTCCTGGCTTACAATTTCTTGTCTTTTAATTCCTTCTTAAAGTGTGGCGCTGCTTTCAGGACACACTGTTCAAGCTACAGTATGGCCTGGGGGATGGTTGGACTTCTTCTCAGCCTGCGTGGCCTGACTTTCATTTGATTTTAAACTCTCCACTGGGGGTGGGGTGTGGGGGTGTGTGTGGCTACTTCTTGGCTCTACTCCTGTTCTCAGCTTCAGAGGGTCCCAGGTGTTTTGGGTTGGGTGGGGGGGGGGGCAGGCTGTAATCTCACCTGGCCTGTTCTCAGGTCCGGAGATAACCTCAGGCCTATTTACTAAGAAACCAACCAGCCAAGCTTTCTGTGGTGTGGTTCTCAGCTTCCGATGAGACTGCTCCCCTGCTCCCCTCCCCCACCTGGGTCTCCCGCCGCTCAGGATTTCTTCCTGGTTGTCCGCTGGGGTGGGACATTCGAATCCTTCCCCCTAATCCACTGGTACCCCTGCACTTACCCCCCCAAGGCCAGCCGTTCAGTATGATCAAGTGCTCGGTTCCAGAAGACGCCAGTGCTGCAGCTGATTCCGAGGCACTGGGGCAAATTCCTCTGGCGAGTGTCTGTTGTGTCAGCCTACTTGCCGGGTTAGGCTTTATTCGTGGCCCAGCACGGCTCCCTGAAATCTATCTATAGCTGGAGAAAACTCTCAGCCCGTATTTTTGTGTGTTTTTCTGCCCCAAGGATTCTTTTATTGCTATTTTTGGGGTTATTGTATCAGGAGCCCTGTGAGCTTAATGTCTTTCCTCTGCCATCTTGGCTCCGCCCCTATCAACCATTACTTTAAATGGAATTTCTCTTTCTATCTCTTGCTGCTGGACTTTGTTGGTCATGTATGGAAATGCTGATGATTTATGTGGATTTATTTTATATTCTGCTACTTTGCTAATGTTAATTGTTTCAAGTAATTTTTGAGTTGATTTTCTAGGATTCTCTAAGTATAACATCATATCATCTACAAAGAGTGATAGTTTTGTTTCCTCCTTGCCTATTCTAATTCCTTTAATTCCTTTTTCTTCTCTGATTGCTAAAGCTAACATTTCTAGTACTATATGAAATAATAGGGGTGATAATGGACATCCCTGTTTTACCCCTGATCTTGTTGGGAAGGCCTCTAACTTATCTCCATTACATATAATGCTTGCTGATGGTTTTAGGTAGATAATGCTTATTATTTTAAGGAAAGCTCCACCTATTTCATCAAGCATCCACTGGAATCATCATTGGTCATTGTGATGATCAAATTTTTTAAGTCTTTCAAAATTGGCATTGCAATATTATTATCACTGTATAAACCATTCTTCTGGTTCAATTCTGTTCACCATGTATCAGTTCATATAAATCTTCCTAGGTTTCTCTAAAACCATCTAGAAGGCAAAGTAAAAATACTAAGAATCCATTGGTTAAATACTTAAATAAACCCTCAAATAAAGACTGTAAGGAATATTATAGCCCAAATCCAGAGCTCAGAGGTTAAAGAAAAAATTCTGCAAGTAGCCAGAAAGAATTCAAGAAATCAGGAGCTAAAGTCAGGATCATGTATGGTTTAGCAGTCATCACTACAAGTAGTAGAAACCTTGAAACACAGTATTTTAGAAGGCAAAGAATGAATCTAGGTTTACAACTAAGATAATTTACCCAACAAGACTGAATGTAACCCTATAGAGGAAAAAACATGAACCTTTAATGAAAGAGGAGACTTGTAATTGTTTCTGATGAAAAGCCCAGAATTGCATAGAAACTTCAAAGTCCAAACACAGTAGTCAAGAGGAAAGTGAAAAGGTAAACATGAATGAACAATTATCCAGGAATAAATAAGGATAAATTATTTACGTTTTACTGTGGGGAGATGATACATATGTCTTCATCAGAACTCTATCATAAAGAGTCAGAGAGAATCTAATTAGACAGAGAAACTAGGAAAGATTCTCTTATGTTTTGATATTCTTAAATTTTTTTTTTTTGGCCAGGCAATGAGGGTTAAGTGACTTGCCCAGGGTCACACAGCTAGTAAGTGTCAAGTGTCTGAGGCTAGATTTGAACTCAGGTCCTCCTGAATCCAGGGCCAGTGCTTTATCCACTGCACCACCTAGCTGCCCCTATGTTTTGATATTCTTAAAAGAAGAATTGAAAGAGGAATGAAGAGGAATACACCAGGGGGGAAGAGAGAGGAATGATGAAGAAAGTTATTTCACATTATTGGTATTTACAAGTAGAAGTCTATGCAAATGAAGAGGAAATGGTAAGGGGGAGTGGGTGACACTTGAACCTTATTCTTATCTGAACTGGTAAAGTTGGATAAAGACATACATATCCCTCAACAGGGAAATAGGACAAAAAGGGAAGAAGGGAGAGAGAAGAATAAGAAGGAAGGTAAATTAAGGGAGGGATTAATCCAAAATAAAAGCAACTCTAACTAAGCATGTACAAAAATATTGGTAGCAGCAGTTTTTGTGGTGGCAAAGAATTGGAATCTGAAAGGGTGTCCATAAATTGAGGAATGGATAAACAAGTTATGATATATAAATGTGATGGGATGCTATGTTGCTATAAGAAATTATGAAGGGGATGGTCTCAGAGAAATTTGGGAAGATTTGTATGAACTGATACATATTAAATAAAATAGATTCAGAAGAATGGTTTATGTAGTGACAACAATATTACAATGACAGTTTTGAAAGATTTAGGAAATCTGATCATTGAAATGACCAATCACAATTCCAGAGGACTCTTATACATGCTACCCACTTCTTGAAAGAGACGTGATGGATTTCCAATACACACACACACACACACACACACATATATATATGTATTGTGTATACATACATGTATGTGTATATATATATGTATATATTTGTGAGAAGGATTTGGTTTTTCTTTCTGTCTAAACTGGGGGTGGAGAAAGGAGATGAAAGAAAAAAGGAGAATTTTTGTTGATTAAAAAAATACAATTTAATTCTTAAAAAGTTGGGGGTACCCTTCTCCTTCCTCTCTTGCTTTATTATAATGCTATGAGTCTTTGCCTTTCTATGACAGCAAGACATGAATTGGGAGAGCTTGGGGAGAGCTGAAGTTTCAGGGAATCAATTTCTAAATTTCATTTTGGGAGAGGTTAGAAGGAGTAGGGAGGGGCAGCTAGGTGGTGCAGTGGATAAAGCACCAGCCCTGGATTCAGGAGGACCTGAGTTCAAATCTGGCCTCAGACACTTGACACTAGCTGTGTGACCCTGGGCAAGTCACTTAATCCTCATTGCCACACACACACACAAAAGAAGGAGTAGGGAGATCAGACTAGGGGACTGTGATTTTCAGTTAATGTGAAAGTTAGGGGAAACAGAAGTTGAGGAGAAGGCTGTTGAATTTTCTGCTTCTCCTTCTCTTCCCCTGACAACCTTGAACGTGGGGATGACATTGCCTTTACTGCTGTCTATGCTACCTGTGTCTATAACTGTAGAGTCTTTTTTCTAGGCTTTGTTTAACTGAACTGCATTACTACAAAATGAGTTGCAAAGTAGGGGTTCCCAATTTCCCTGTGCCCTTTGGGTTTTAGAAAACCTTCCCCAAAACCCTGTTCAACATAAAAGGAAGTAAATTTTTAGAGTTGACCATGCATATACACATAAGAAATCAAGATTAATTTGTTAATTTCTCATATCCCCTTGAAAAACTTCTACATACCCTTAAGTGGCATGTGTATTTCTTGTTGGGAATCCATAATATAATATAATATAATATAATATAATATAATATAATATAATATAATATAATATAGAGGCAACTAGGTGGCACAGTGGATAAAGCACTGGCCTTGGATTCAGGAGGACCTGAGTTCAAATCCAGCCTCATACACTTGACACTTAACTAGCTGTGTGACCCTGGGCAAGTCACTTAACCCTCATTGTCCTGCAAAAACAAAAACATTAAAAACCCTTTAAAAAATAAATAATATAAATGATTTCTTAACAATCTCTCACACACATGCCAGTCAAAATATATAAAGCACCTACTATGTTCTCTGATGGAATACATGATAGACAAAGAGAAATAAATAATTCTTTTAGTTCAAATGCCTTGGGGAAACTTAGGTAGGGATTAAAGCTAAGGCAAGCTTTCTATATGTTACATGTCTACACTGGGAAAAGGAGAATCATACTTATTAGCAATGGAATGAATGATCTAGGCACTTGAGAAACCCATCTGGAAAAACTACTCTGTAGAGTCATTTGAAGAATTAACAATTGGGTGAATTCAGGCTTCAATGACTGACAATCCCAATGATTAAGGATAAAGCAATCCACTTCTGAGTCTGACCCAACTAGATTAGTTGTCCACACTTTCCAGATTTATTAAACAATTGCTTAATTTTATGCTTTTCAAATACATCTAAAAATTCTTTGTAGACCTAGGCATAGGCAAAAAGAGAAAACATGATGCTAAAATGCATAAATCAATTATGAGTTAACTAAAACTAATGACAGGCAGAACAGACATTGCACATCTCATCTTAGTTCCTGAAATACCCCCTGGGGAAAGAGAATCAAGATATGGTGGAATTTGTTCAGAACCTAATTAGGGAAACTCTTTAAAACTGTCTGACCCCCATTACTGGGTTTAATCACATTCCGAGGTTGTGACATGGGTAGGGTTGATATTCTATTCATGGAGGGAGCTTCTGTAATATATCTGTCTAACTTCATGGCTAAACTGCAGTTGTGGATTTCATTTGAAACTGCCCTAGAAGGTGACTTGGAAGAGCCCCTCTTTATGTGGTCACTCTTTTCTGTTGCAACTTGTACATAATATCATGATGTGGTTTTTAGAGTCTGTGGCTTAGGGCAAGGAAAGCCTGAGTTCAAACCCCACCTCTTATCCTTAACAGCTATGCGAGTCTGCCTACTAAGTCACAGATGGGTTTCCCTGCACTGATTAATTTCATCACATGTGGTTATTACCTTCTAACATCAACTTTAAAATCTGGGGAATTTAACATATTTTGTTGGAGGGAATTAGGGATTATGTTCTAATTACTTTTCTATTTCAGACTCCCAGAGTTTGGGATGTGATTGGTATAGTGCAGGGTGATAGAAACTTCCTTTGCCATGTTGTCCCCTTCCTCTCATTGGTAAGTTCCTTTCAGGGACCTCCATTTTGGGGATAGGCCCAGGAGGGTTATGCTTCACCCCTCTCCCAGTTATGTTTCTGACTCTCTGGATTTAGCCACCTTTATTCACTTGCCTTCTCACCCAGGATTTCCTCTATTTCAAGTTGGCCCCCTTTTCCCATTGGTAAGTTCTTTTCATGGGTCTCCACTTTGGGGTCAGGCCAGGTGGTTTATGCTTCATCCCCCTCCCAGCTGTGCTTCTTGCTCTCTGGACTGAGTCACTATTCTCCCAAGCTGGTACCTTCTTCTCTTACCTCTCTCCCCCTCAATTTTTAGGCCCCATTTATATATTCTCTTCCCCATTAGAATTCAAGCTCCGTGAAGGCAAGGACTGTCTTTCTTTTTGATTGTATTTGTATTCCCACTACTTAGTACAGTGACTGAAACATAAGTAAATGCTTAATAAATGCTTGTTGCCTTGGTAGGTAATATATGGTATTGTTTGTAATGAGGTGTTTTCCCCTGCCATGGAGAATGTTTAAGATTCCCTTCTTATTCTGGTACAATTAGAATGCCCTAATTTTAGGATCATGTGCAAGATGCATTTTTATCATCTAGTCTTTCTCTAAGAGACACAATCCTACTAGACAAGACATACAAAAGGATTGCTTCTCCTTTATTGTTAGAGCTCTATTGAATACCTACACACAAAGATGTTAACTGCCTTTTTGAATGTCTAAAAATATCAACAGGTATTTTTATGTGAGGTTACTCTTTCTCAAGAATAATAAACTAAAGAATTGGAAATCAAAGGAATGCTCATCAATTGGGGAATGGCTAAACAAGCTGCAGTATATGATGGTGATGGAATACTATTGTGCTATAAGAAATGACAAGCAGGATGATTTCAGAAAGGCCCAGAAAGACTTGCATGAACTGATGTATAGTATGAAGTGAGCAGAACCAAGGGAATGTTGTGCACAGAGACAGCAATATTGTTTGATGAAAAACTGTGAATGACTTAACTATTCTCAGCAATACAATGATCCAAGACAACCCCAAAGGGCTAATGATGAAGCATGTTGTCCACCTCCAAATAAAGAACTGATATTGATGGAACACAGACAGAAGCATTCTATTTTTCACTTTCTTTCATTTTTTTCTTTTATTCAAGTTTTCTTATACAAAATTACTAATATGGTAATGCTTTATATAATTGCACATGTATAACCTATCTGATTGCTTACCATGTCAGGGAAGGGGGAGGGGAGGGAGGTAAGGAGGTATAGAATTTGGAACTCAAAACTTTAAATAAAAATGAGTATTAAAAAAAGAATAAGGGGGCAGCTAGATGGCACAGTGGATAGAGCACCAGCCCTGGATTCAGGAGTACCTGAGTTCAAATCCGGCCTCAGACACTTGACACTTACTAGCTGTGTGACCCTGGGCAAGTCACTTAACCCCAATTGCCTCACCAAAAAAAAAAAAAAAAGAATAAGAAGTTAGATTCTTTTCAGTGTTTAAGTCATTTGCCAGTCCTTTGCTAAGGACCTGTTAGACTGTTACAACTTTGCCTTTAGTTATTTTCCCACCTGGCCTAACTTCCTAATGTCAAAAAAAAAAAAAAAAAACAGTGGGAAAGGGAAAACTTCTGTCTGTATGTTTGCCTGTCTTGTTTAAATTAGACTTGGAGCCTTTTGCGGACAGGAACTATCCCTTTGAATGAATTACAGCACATCTTAGAGTAAGTGGTATGGAGTCACGCATCCTATTGCCTCTCAACAAAGAATGATTAAATGTAAATTAATTGAGTTGCACACACTTCAACAAAGGTAGCTCTCCAGTTTTTCTCCTCCAGTGAGACCAGGTCCATAAAAATTAAATGGAGGAAGAGGGAGATCAGCAAGAGAAAGGTGGGGGAGATTGTCTTCCTAATGGCACACATGTGTAATGCCATCCATCCTCATTCCTAATGTGTGTACATGGCTGTCATGTCCAGTCAGCCGACCACAGCTTGACAAGAGTTGAATGGCTAGGAGCGACGGTCCAAAACAGCTGCTTGAGTGTGAGTCCAGGGATCAGACTGGAGAGATAGTATAGGGCAGCCCCCAAGTCAATGGGGAGATCTGAGATGGAGCCAGAAAATTCAGGTTGGGTTAGGAGAAGCAGATGAGAACAAAGTTATTAAGACAAGCCAGAATGATGTGTAGGGAAGTGAGATAGAGGAAGGGGATGAGAGCCAGTAATGGCCATTTGCCACGCTGAGCATGAGCCTTATCCCAGCATCCTTTTATGGTGGTTTAGATTGTGGTAGATGGACTTGTTCAAATGCTGCTTCTTAAAGGGGGCAAAGCTTTCAGTCAGTGCAGTTGCTCTAATTCATTGAGCCTGAGGAGGTTGGCTGGAATAAGCAGGAGGGAGGGCCAGAGATTACTATGGCCCTATGTTAGGTAAAGAATAGTTTGTTTCATTCTGGCTTTCAATCATGCTTAAGTCACCACTATTATAGAATATTTACACTAATGCTAGCTGCCATGTGGAACTGGGAGCCTGGCTCCCAGGATTATTAGCTCATTGGACAAGATGTGAGTCCAAAAAAGGCTTCTTTGCCCTATCCTTTGTGTGTGTGTGTGTGTGTGTGTGTGTGTGTGTGTGTGTGTGTGTGTGTGTGTGCTCTTGAGGTGTATATGTCTTTGAAGATTGGAGGACACATGTTAAAATATATTTCATATTTGTCTATATGTTTAAATCATGTACGTTAATAGAAATTCCAATTCTGAATTTCTTTATAAAAGTTAAGTTTTAGTGATGCATTTTGTACTCCTTTACAGATATTACCACCACCAATACCATATCTTTATATCAAATTAGCCTTCCCCTGTAACAATAATAAAAGGTTAAGGATGCCCAACTGATGCATTGACTGAGTCTATCAGCTTATATAATATTTTTTTTAACCTACAATCAACCTACTTTTAACCCACAATCAATTAACCTACTTCTTCCCTAAAAGAAAGGAGGTATTTCCTTATTTCTTTCTCAGGCTAGGGTTGATCATAACAATTAGTCAGTTAGTCAATAAACATTTATTAAGAACCTACTTTGTTCCAGACACCATGCTAAGTGCTAGGAATGCAAAAAGAAACAAAAATACAGGCCCTTCCTTGAAGAGCTCACAATCTAATGGGGGAGGCAAGTAAACATGTATACATCAGCTATATACCGGATAAATGGGAAATAATTAAAAGAGGGAAGGCACTAGAATTGAGGGGTTGGGAAAGGCTTCCTGTTTTAGTTGGGACTTAAAGGAAGCCAGGGAAACCAGTAGGTGAAGATGAGGAGGGGAAACATTAGAATGCATGGGGGACACACAGAGAAAATTCTGGGAGCCAAGAGATGGTGCATCTTCTTCATACCATAGCAAGGAAGCCAATGTCAAAGAATTAAAGAGTAAATTTTGAGAACTAAGATATAAGAAGATTGAGAAGGCAGGAGGGGGCTAGGTCACAAAGGGCTTTGAACACCAAACAAAGGATTTTGGAATTGATCTTGGAGGTGACTGGGAGTCGCTGGAATTTATTGAGTTGGAAGTCGGGGAGAGGGGTGACATGGTCAGACCTTAATAGGCCTCTGTCAGTCGCAGATGACCATGGATCAGCGCCTTGAAGAGCCACAGGCCACAGTGTGGCTGTGTTGAAGTGTCCTCTTCAGGGTGCTGACCTGGGCAGATCAATATGGAAAACAAGCTGTTGCCCATGCAGCAGGTTTTCCCTCTCCGCGACATTGATGGGTCCAAAGGAGAGGCAGAGCCAATACAGTTTGGCACCAGTGCCACTGCAGGAGTTGCCAGAAGGATGTGATGTCCAACATCCAACTGCCTAAAGGACTCCGGCTCCTGATTTTTCCTTGGGGTTAACTCCCGAAGCCTTTCCCATATATGGGTATAGCTGCAAGGCAGTGGAGGTTTAAAATCAGGGTTTCCTTCCCCTAGGCGGGTTGCCTGCCAAGGCTGACGAGCCCCACCTGCCCGAAGTGACTGGTTTTAAGGCACCAGTGACTCACCTTCGCCCCTTCTCCTGTTAGTGGAAACAGTTCTGCCACGAGAAGGCCAGGAGTTGGGCTTTGGTTGTCAGAGGCTATTTGAGACACACACTATTGGAGCATTTTATAGAGAGTGGGAGCTTATCCCCACTGCCACGTAGGTCAGACCTACATTGTAGGGAAATCTCTTTAGTGACTGAATGGATTGAAGTGGGGAGAGACTTGAGTCAGGCAGATACACGGGCAGGTTATGGCAGTTGTCCCGGTGTGAGGTGAAGAGGGCCCGCTTCTAGGGTGGTGGCAATATCAGAGGAGAGAAGGGGACATATTTGAGAGATATTGCAAAGGTGAAATGGCTGGGCCTTGACAACAGATTGGATATGGGTGAGGGAGGTGAGAGAGAGGGAAGAATTAAGAATGACATCTTTATGGTGCAGTGGATAAAGCACCGGCCCTGGATTCAGGAGCATCTGAGTTCAAATCTGGCTTCAGACACTTGACACTTACTAGCTGTGTGACCCTGGGCAAGTCACTTAACCCTCATTGCCCTGAAAAAAACCAAAAACAAAGACAAAAAAACCCCAAAAACCCCCCAAAAAAACAAAACAAAAAGAATGACATCTTGATTAGGAAGCAGAGGAACTGGGAGGATGGTGTTGCCTTCTATACTGATAGAGATGGAAGAGAGGGTGTTTTAGTGGGGAATGCAACTAGTTCCCTTTTGGATATGATGAGTTTTAGGATGTCTATTGGATAACCAGTTTGAGATGTCTGAAAGGCAGTTGAAGATGCAAGATTAGAAGTCAGGGCAGGATGAGAATCATTAACATAGAGATGGTAATTAAATACAGGAGAGCTAATGAGATCACCAAGTGAAGTACTATGGAAGGAGAAAAGAAGAATACCTAAGACAGAAAACCCTGTGGGATAGTTATGGTTAGAGGGTGTGAACTGTATAAGGACCCAGCAAATGAGGAGTGGTTAGACAGGTAAGAGGAGAACTAGGATAGAGTGATGTCCTGAAAACCTAGGGAGAAGAGAGTATCAAGGACAAGGAGGAGATTGACAATGTCAAAGGCTTCATAGAGGTGGAGGACAATGAAGATTGGGAAAAGGCCATTGGATTTGGTGACTAAGAGGTCGTTGGTAACTCTGGAGAAAGCAGTTTCAGTGGAATGATGAAGCCAAAAGTTAGGATAAACTAGAAGAAGAAAGTGAGAATGGAAAAAGTAGAGTCACCTGTCATGACTGGCCATTTTAAGGAACTTAACCACAAAGGGCAAAATAGATAAACATGATACTTATGAGGGGAGGAAGGATCAAGGGAGGATTTTTTTCAGTATGGGGGAGACATAGGCATGTGTATTAGGCAGTAGGAAAGAAGCCGGTAGACAGAGAGAGATTTCAGGTAAGGGATAGAGCAGGGTTGACGGAAGTATCTGTGAATGAGTAGGGGGGTTAGTTTTGGTAAGGAATAAGTCCATTCCATCATATGAGACAGAAGTGAAGGAGGAGAAAGTGGCAGAAGGCATCTTAGTAATATGAGATAAGGAAGAAAGAAGAAGAAGGAGCTCGTGGTGAATGGCCTCAATTTCTTTTCTGTAAAATTCGAGACAAGGTTCTCGGCTGAAAGAGTGAGGGGAGGGGGAACCATGGGAGGTTTGAGGAAAGATGAAAAGATTTGGAAAAGTCACTGTGAAGAGTAAAAACAATTAGTCAGCCTTTGCTTCATTTTGGTGTGATTTTTCATTTACATGATTACAGTTATTATGCATATTATTCTCCAGGATCTGCTTACATCATTCTGAATTTGGTTCATGTGAACCTTCCCATATTTCTCTGAATTCCTCATATTTGTCACTTTTTATGGTTCTCTAACATTCTGTTGCATTTATATGTCACAGTGATGTCAGCCATTTCCTAGTGGACTGAAACCCACTTTCTGTTTTAGGGTTTTTGGGGGTGCTGCCATAAAAAGGGTTGCTATGAATATATGTTTTTAACATTTTTATTTAAAGTTTTGAGTTCTAAATTCTATTCATCCATCTCTCCTTCCTCTCCCTGTTCCCTGAGATAGTCAGCAGATATAGGTATACATGTACAATCATGTAAAACATTTCCATATTAGTCATTTTGTACAAGAAGACTCAAAAGGGAAAAAAAAGAAAGTGAAAAATAGCATGCTTAAGTCTGTATTCAATCAATATTAGTTTTATCTCTGGAGGTGGACAGCATGCTTCATTCCTTTGGCATTGTCTTGGGTCATTATATGGCTGAGAATAGCTAAGTCATTCACGGTTCTTCATAAGATGATATTGCTATTATTGTGGTTCTGTTCACTTTGCATCAGGTCATGTGAGTCTTTAAAAGTTTTTTCTGAAATCATGCTGCTTGTCAATTCTTATAGCACAATAATATTCCATTCCAATACAGCTTGTTTAGCCATTCTCCAATAGTTGGGCATCCCTTCAATTTCTAATTCTAAATATTTTGATGTTTTGTGGGCCCTTTCTTTCTGTCTTTGACCTGTATGGAGTATTTATGCCCATCAGAGGAACCTCTGGCTCAGTGCCTTTTACCATTCTATGTCTGTTCCTTTCTCCTTTTCTGCTCTCTGGCATTCACATCTTTCATGGAACCTCTAATTTACCCTGTAGCCATCTATGCTGTTTACTGTGAAGCAAGTCCAAAATCTCTTTCCTTGACTCAAATGTGATTAGTGTTTGCTGATAGACCTCTGATTTTCTTCAGCTATGATTAATACGCATGGGCCCAGGTATCACTAAGGGGTATAAAACAAGGTAAAAAGCACATAGCTTCTGCTTTAGGATCAGAACTTTTTTTCTGTCAACCTGGGTGTCTCTTGTTGACTAGTACTCTCACTGCTGTCTCTGGGACCTCTGTGACCCCGAGCTCTACCTGTTTGGAGATATCATCCTTGACTGGTGATTCATGTGGGAATGAACAGTACCACCATCAGGAATCTGGAAAGAATCTCATGGGTTATAGAGACCTGAGAGGAAATTAAAGGGTTTATAGATAAAAGGGGCATTCTTAGCAATGCTGCCAATTGAAGGTAAGACATTTGGAAGAGAAATTAAGGTAAGGAAAATGAAGAGCTGGCTAAGAAGTAGCATCAGAAGAAAGGCTCTGGGGACCTGGCCCTTTCTACATTAACTGAATTCTTTGGATACAACTTCTGGCCTTCCCAGATCCATCCACTTCTGTCTTCTTCCTCTGAAATACAACTTCCTGCCCCTTGCCAGCTAGAAGTACTCCTGGTCCTTGCTGGTCATACTCCATTATGTTATTTCTTTTCCAGGGTTTTCATGCTTTTTGAACTTTCTTTCTATAGATGGTTAACTCTCCAAATTCATCACCTCCCTAAAGGCTCATTACTGGGTCTCCCTTCTAGCTTTTCCGTTATGAATCTTGTTCCTCATTTTCACCTGTCCACTTTACATTTTCCCTGCTCATTGTCTATTGAAAACATTAGAAAGTTCAAACCCAATTTACATGGCAATTGTTCCCACATCAATTACCTTTAAATATTGGGGGAGGGAAGAAACTTTTCTTTGTACCTCCATAACTCCAAAAGAAACAACATGAGACACAGAATTCAGTTTATTCAGAATAGTTTTAGTGAAGATTCACATTTCTCACTCCAAAATATTTACTCCATATTTAGTTCATAAATCAAGACTTGGAGAATATTAGAATTGGCAGGGATCTTAGTCTGAGTCTCATGCTTTATAGATAAAGAGACTCAGGCTTAGGAAAGTAAAGTTACTTGTTCAGTCACATAATAATAATAAATAATAATTAACATTTATATAGCACTTACTAAGTGCTAGGTGCTATGCTAAGCACTCTACAAACATTATCTAATTTGAGTCTCACAACCTTGGGAAGTGGATGCTATTATTATCTATTATTATCTTCATTTTACAGTTGAAGAAACTGAGACAAACAGAAGTGAAGTGACTTGTCCAGGGTTACACAACTACTAAGGGTCTAGGGCAAGATTTGAACTCTGGACTTCCTGACTCCAGGCCTGGCATTCTATACATTGTACCACCTAACTGCTAGCTGGCACAGATAGCTAGTCACTGACAGAACTGGAATGATAAACCCAGCCTTTAAACAACTTATTTAGCATTCTTTTCATTAATCTGCACTGCCCCTATGAACAGATTCAAGGATCATCGATTTAGAGCTGGAAAGGACCTTAACAATAACTTATTTCAATGATTTCAATTTACAGATAAAGGAAAATGAGGTCATTTTACCTGCTAAGGTCACAGAGGTAGCCATTGACAACACAGTATAACAGAAAGACCATGCTGACTTCAAAATCAGCACACTCTTTACTAGCTCAATCATGACTTATCTCCTTACTAACCAATTTTCGATTATTTATATTCATTCATATTTGAGAGACTTTAGTTATGAAGCAGCCTAGTCTAGTAGAAAAAGCCCTGGTTTTGCAATGAGAAGACCTATCTTTAAACTGTGGGGTCAGTCATTTTCTAGCTATGTGGCCCTGGGCAATTCCCATAATCTTTTTTTTTTTTTTTGACAGGGTTGGACTAGATGACCTCTAAAGTCTTGTCTGGTTCTTATAGTCTGTAATTCTTGGTTCAGCTTTAGAGAGTGGTGCTACCTCAAGATTGAAACAGGGGGCAGCTAGGTGGTAGAGTAGATAAAGCACTGGCCCTAGATTCAGGAGGACCTGAGTTCAAATCCGGCCTCAGACACTTGACACTTATTAGCTGTGTGACCCTGGGCAAGTCACTTAACCCTCATTGCCCAGTGTGCATGCATGCGCATGTGCATGCGCGCGCGCACACACACACACACACACACACAAAAGATTGAAATGAAACATTAAGGCCTGTTTCATAAATTGCAATTCTTTCCTTCTAACCTCCTGGGGAAATAGTATATACATTTTCTTTGGTTCCATGGATATGAAGACTATGGCACCAAGAGTAATTCTTCCTTTGCCTTGTAATTTCTGCTCCTTACTGCACGAGTTCTTGCTGTTGCCGAGAGCAAATCAAGTCTAGCTGGTGTTATGAAAATTTGGAGCATTGTGTCAATGAGGAAAAAGTTATCCATTAGAGAAAAGCTTTTGTAATTCATAACCCAACACATGTCTTTCTTTTTTTAATTTCTCAGAAAGGAATTAGAGGGAACCTTGAGCCACAATCTTCACTTAGCTTCCCGCCTGCTGAGACTGTATTTGTATTTCATCACTTTTATGCCCCATTTGGACGATATAACACATCTGCCTGTTGTTTGTCTTTGCTGCACTTTGACATGCTGTAATTAATTTTAAATGTTTTGAAAATCCATAATTTTTTTTTCTTAAAAGGCAACATATATCTTCTATGGGATGGAGATTGCCTTACAAATGAGTGGCCAAACTGCAAAAGAATATTGGGAATGTCCCTCTTATTTATTTTCTATCACTTTCAACACATCTAAGGCTTTGATTTGGCCAATTATTAATAATAAGTTCCATTTTCATTCAGTCAAAGAAGTTGGAAAGCTCCACCCCAAAACAAATGTTCCATTTTGCACATTTATACCCTATACTTCATCTCCTTACGCCTGCCCCAATGCTGAACAGAAAAATCAGAAATATTCAAGGAAGTCAAGGTAGCAAGGCACAAAAAAGAGTGACCCATATGTTTCTATCTATTGTTAGCCTTTTCCATACATCTGGGCCCATGTGGATTTGTGGGTGATGATAATATAGAAGTCTGAGCTAAATAGAAGTATGAAATGATCCCTCTGTTGGGTCTTCACAACTGCATGACAATACTTGTGTTCATCTCTGATTGACTGCCTGTCACCACACTCCCCACAACTGCTTTTCTTTTTTCTTTTTTTTTTTGAAGGGGCAATGAGGGTTAAGTGACTTGCTCAGGGTCACACAGCTAATAAGTGTCAAGTGTCTGAGGCTGGATTTGAACTCAGGTCCTCCTGAATCCAGGGCCTGTGCTTTATCCACTACACTACCTAGGTGCCCTCTCCCATAACTGCTTTTCTTTTCCCTCTCTCCTCATGTCCCCAGCTCTGTTTCCTGCCTCCTTCCCTTTCAGCCTAAACCCTAAATTAGAGAGATGAATAGGGTTCAAATGGCAACTTTGGTACTTACTATCTGCATGACTTTGGGCATGTCACTTAAAGCTCTCTGGGCTTCAGAGGATTCTCTGTAGGACCATGGGTTTAGTGATGGAAGGGAGCTTTGAGTTTTTCTAGTCCAATTTCATTTTTACAGGTGAAGAAACTGAGGTCCAGCAAGATTAAAGTCTTGGCCAAAGTCACACAGGTAGCGAATGGCAAAGTTAGGCTCTGAATCTAGGTCCTCTGACAACAAATTTGGCACTGAATCATATCACATTGCCTTGAAATGGCTAGGCTGGATAAGGTAAAAGATTACTTCTAGCTCTTAATCCTCTCCTTCTGCTTTTTAGTTGGCATGATCAAGGCTATCCAATTTGACTTAAATAGATTTTCTTCCATATACCTTACCTTTTCTCCCATGTCACTAATGACCTCTTATTTATCCCAATGACTTATTTCATTCCTCATGACCATTGAAATAAATGGAATATTTGGCGTAACCCTCTAAGGTAAGTAGATACCTTGGGTATTATTACTCTTATTTTAAAGATGAAGAAACTGAGTCTCAGATTAAACATTTTGTCCTTGGTCGTATAGAAAGTGAGTGTTAGAGTTGGGATTCAAACCCAATCTCTTGCCACTTCACCCAGACACTTCACATTATTTGATATGATTGATTTATCTAAGGCTATTAATAAGTCATTCATTGCTCAGACAATACATTTGAAATGCTTTGTGAAGCTTCAAAGTGCTACATGAATGTCAGCTATGATTGTTAATTTCTATTAGGTTTTTATTTTGATTAACTGGGGTCTGGGAGTTAGAAGACTTGTTTGGAATCAGATGACCTTGAACAAGCACTGGTTGGTTGGTTGGTTGATTACTTTCTTGTATTTCATCTTCAGAGGTTGTATTGAGTGTAAATCATTTGCAGAAAAAAAATCACACATCAATTCTCCCTCCACTTTTGTTGCCTTTTCAAGTTGAATAATTTACCATCAAATTTACCATCACTGGGCGTGGGGGAGGTAAATGAACTCCCCAGGGTTGCACAGCTAATGTATGTCAGGGCAGCACTTGGACTCAGGTCTTTCTGACTTGAGCCAGGCTCTCTGTCTACTAGACAACACTGCCTCTTCAGGAGGAGGGCTTGATAGTGTACTATACATCCTTTGTTTTCCACTTGCAAGACACCATTAGTAACATCATCGCTTTCTAGGATTCTATGAGCCAAGAAAACTCAAGGATTAGAAACAATGAATAGAAAGGTTAAAGAATTTATTTCAAGATTGTAAGTGATCGGTACAGATTTGAGAGACAGGGAGTAAATATTTAAGTTATTAAATTAAGCAGAATCCCAAGCCACATCTGAGTTGCTGTAGAAAAATAAAGGCAGGGGCTGCTAGGTGGCGCAGTGGATAGAGCACCGGCCCTGGAGTCAGGAGTTCCTGAGTTCAAATCCGGCCTCAGACACTTAACACTTAACTAGCTGTGTGACCCTGGGCAAGTCACTTAACCCCAATTGCCTCACTAAAAAAAAAAAAAAAAGAAAAAAAAAAAGAAAAAGAAAAATAAAGGCAATGTCTGAGAGAACAGATCAGAATGAAAGACTAGTGAGCTAACTTTAAGATACCATATAGAGGGTTACAAAGAAGTTATCCTTACTGAGTTTCTAGAACTACAGAAGAGCTAGGAGAAATGAACAGTTTGTGCCCTGCACTGACAGAAAGCTCCGCGATTCCATGGGAAGAGTGAACAGAGGACCAATTCCTTCCAATTCCCCAGCAAAGAAACAGAGCTCAGGTTCAGCTCTTAAGGGTTCCTAATGAAATGCCATTTCACCGCTCAGACCAGGGCAAGCTTAACCTTTGGACCGGGAACTCCAAAGATCCTTTGGCAAAGGAGCCAATTATGCTTGTTTTGGTGACTGATGCAAAAAGGAAAGTCTTATACCCACTCTGATTTTGGCTCCAACAAAGGGTTTAAAGGATTTAAGATGTGTTTTGGAAATTAAACTCTGCATACTCTCCTGGGCCAGCATCTAGTCTGAATACCACTGGGACTGACAATGATAGAAAGCAGACCCATTTGCTGATGTAGGCTAGATGGTATTTGGGCTGTCCAGGCATGAGGGAGCATAAACAAATACCTTCACCACTGTCTTCATGTGAAGTAAATGACATCTCATCTGGATGATTTTTACTCAACTTTTTTTTGTTGGGTTGACTTAATTGCCTCCTCTCTACTGCATCTTTAGGAAACTGGTCCTGCACATAGAATATAACATATATTTTAAATTTTTTATTTTGAGAGTGTTTATCATTCCTAGGCTTGAATAGCCATATATGGATGATATTTCAGTGCTGATTGTCAGAGGAACTTTAATCCTCTCTGTTTGTTTCTTTTTTTTGCAGGGCAATGAGGGTTAAGTGACTTGCCCAGGGTCACACAGCTAGGGTCAAGTGTCTGAATCTGGATTTGAACTCAGATCCTCCTGAATCCAAGGCCTGCGCTTTATCCACTGCACCACCTAGCTGCCCCCTCATAGAATAGGACATTTTTAAAAATGGCAACTTCTTTGTTTGTTTCCTGTCTCTCTCCCTCCCTTTTCCTCTCTTTCCTTTTCTTTCTCCTCCCCCTTTCTTCTCCCTCTCTCCTCTTTCTTATTCTTTTCCTCTTCCTTCCCCTTTCTTTCCTTCTCTTTTCCTTTTCCTTCATTTCCTTCCTCTTCCCCCTTCTTCCTCTTCCTTCCCCTTACTATTCCCTACCCTTCCCTATTCCATCTTTTTTCTTCCTTTAGTCTTCCCTCACCATCTCTTTTTCTCCCTTTTATCATTTCCATCCTCTCTCCTTTTCTCTTTTCTCTCCTCCTCTTTCTCTTCTCTCCTCTTCCTTCCCTTCCCCTTTCTTCTCTCTTCCCTTTTCCGCTTCTTTCCCCTTTCCTTTCTTTCCTTTCTGCTCCCCTCCCCTCCCTTTCCTTTCCTCCCCCTTCCCATCTTTTTCCTTCTCTTCCCATCTTTCCAATAAAGAAAACTCTTGTCATGGGGTGCAGAGCACCCCAGAAGTTCTCTGGGGCACACCAAGGAATCTTCTCCTTGAGAAACTAAACTAGAGGACAGATAACGCCTAGAGAGATAAGCTGAACCAAATTGGACTGAGCTAGCTTGGGATTCCTACCCTTCATTCTGGTCTCCCTTACCCTGGGGAGATAAGTTTGGGTGTGGCTTTGGCCTTTGTGTTCTGAAGAGGGATCCGTAGCCACCCCTCACCCAATTCCCCCAGCTACCACCAGTGGGGGATGGTCCTCTCTCACTAAAGGAACTTTTCACGGGCAGATGGTCCACCCCCATCAGTCCTCTATAAAAGTACTTTCCAGTCTCCTGTTCGAGGAGATTTGGTACCTCTGAGCCATGTGCTTTATGCCAAATCTCCCCATGAAAAGTCCAAGGATTTCTTTCATGGTTTTGCTCCCCCCACCCTTCCCTTCCCTTGCTCCTAAATAAACTACCACCTTATTCTAACTAAGTTTTGTGTGCAAGAGGGTGTAATTCTTTAAAGAGGAATTCCTAAGAACCCCAACTCCCACCAACCTGTACCCCATTTTCCCACCATATCACTCTGATCAATAAAGATCTGCAGTCAGGATCTGCCCAATCCAGAGGTATTCCCACTAACTTTAACAAAAGGGAGCCATCCTCGCAGATGCTGCTTGACTCACCAGAGTATGAAATATGAAAAATGTGTACTTTCTTCAAGGACAGGGCCTTTCAAAGGAAGAATACTGAGCCATGCAAATGCTGCTGGTCTATGCCTCAGAGACCATAACCAAAGATACCTGGGGCTATTTAACCAAGAGAAAATTAGGGAGGTGGGAGGGTATTGTATGATTATGATCATTTTTTTGCGGAGCAATGAGGGTTAAATGACTTGCCCAGAGTCACACAGCTAGTAAGTGTCAAGTGCCTGAGGCTAGCTTTGACCTCAGGTCCTCCTGAATCCAGGGCTGGTGCCTTATTCACTATGCCACCTAGCTGCCCACATTATGATCATTTTCAAGGACACTGAAAGGTTTCTGTGAGGATACTGATCCCTTTTTGTTGTCTATATAGGTTTGCAAAAGAAAAAAATTAATTTAAAGCAAAGTCTTTTTCTTTCTCACTGTCATTTTAAAAAATGCCTATTGAGGAGGGATCATTGAGGCTTTATTCTTAGAGAAAATGAAAATATTTTCACAAAATGTCAGCTAGAAGGGGCCTTTTGGGAGCATCCAATTTAAGTCCTTTTTTTATAGAGGAGCAAACTGAGGCCTGGAGAGTTTGTGGACAATAGAACAACAACCAAATCTCTTGGCTCTTTTTAGTTATTTACTTTCCAGAAGACAAGGTGATGGGCCAGAGGACTAATGTCTTCTTGCTCTGTTAGTCTTTGACTCTCTGAATAATTATGGGGTTGTAGTGGAAGTATGAAGAGGACCAAGTAGAACATTTGGTCTCTGAGGCTACAATCTAGAGGTAGAAGGTAAGTTCCTTGAGCGTAAGTGGTCTCGTGTTTTTTGTCTTTGTATCTTGTGTCCTTAGCACAGTGTCATATCCAGTAGGTACTTTATGCATGTTTGTGGAGTTGTTGAATTAAATTGAAATAAGTTGGTCCTCCATAATTCTATATAGCCTATTATTCATCATAGAGTAGAAGAAGAGGGACAGATTTTATTACCTGGGTTGGAAAGATGAGGAGGGCTGGACTTTTTGTGATGTCCTGTAGTCTCTCCAAAAATAAGTTCCTCTGGAATTATTTTTTTCCAAGGCCCAACTTTTATTTGCCCAACTTCAATTCTGGTGGTAATTGGTTTAAATGAGTTTTAAATTCCAGAAGTTTGATTTAATAATAGAATCTCAGGATCACAAAGTGCAAGCATGGATACAGAAAAATAAACCTCTATACCAAGCAGGCCATTCCCCAAGTAATAGGGGTGTACTATAAATGCTTGTCGATTGAGTAGCACTTAATAGTTATATAGTCTTGCGTTAGGCATACAATTTGCTAGTTACGGTGTTGCTTAATAATAATAACTGATGTCTGCATAGTGCTTTAAGGTTTACAAAATGGAGGCTTGGAGTAGCCAAGGGACTTGTGGATGGTCACACATTAAATAAAGGCCAGAGTTGGGACTCCAACCCAAGGCACCTGACCCTAGGGCTCCCACTCTTACAATCACACCACAGTATGCTCTTAAATGAACTTCTCAGGGAAGGTGATTAGTTTTCCTAAGGCAGATCTAGAAAATGTCATGTTCCCCAAAGTCACTTTCACTACATTTTATTACATGACCTGAAGAACTCCATTATAATATAATTAGTTAGACAAATTCAGACTTGCCTCAGGTTAAATTATGTGCTCAGAAAATTTCACAAAGTAAATAAGTCTTCTAACTATAATGGGTGTTACTCCAGTTGTTTGATGACATCTTGCAGTCCACTATACATAAAGGTTGTTTGCTTGTGGTCAGAAAAAAAAAAAAAAGCAAATTCAAGGTTATATTCCATTAGAACGGAGACAATTGTTCTAAAGAACAGCGGTACCAAACTCAAATAGAAACAGAGCCATGAAATCTTACATAAGGATCCCTGCAGGTAGAATATTGACTTAAAAAGCAACATATTAACATTATCTATGTTATATTGTATTTTTTACGGTTTTTGTTAAATGTTTCCCAATTACATTTTATTTTATTATCTTATTCTATTTTATTTATTTATTTTGTTAAATATTTCCCAATTATATTTCATATTAAAATTATCCATACTCTATTATATTTTGTTAAATATTTCCCAATTACATTTTAATTTGATTCTTAGTTATTCACGAGTGTTGTGGGCCACATGCAACTGTGGATGTTTGATGCCTTTGCTCAGGGAGATAGAGCAAACAAACAGGTGCTGACAAATGACATTGCAATTGGAGCCAATATCTCCCATTTACTACTGCCTGCCTCTAATAAATATTGACTTATATGCTACTAGTAAACAAACTTAAATCTGACTCAACTTGGGTGTTCATATCAGACTATAGACTAAGCAAAGGGGCCATGATTTAAAGATGTATGGATGGAGAGAGAGAGAGAGAGAGAGAGAGAGAGAGAGAGAGAGAGAGAGAGAGAGAGAGAGAGAGGTGCCCTGGAAACAGCATGGGACTGACCATCAGAGATTTTGGTTGTATTTCCAGCTCTGACTCTAATTAGCCATACAACTTTGGAGTCAGTTACTCAACCTCTCTGGGTTTCAGTTTCCCCATTTGTAAAAAGAGGACTTTGGATGAGATCTGTAAGGTTCCTTATAATGTTAACACTTTGTGGTTCTAAGGTGCAGAATATTTGGCTGACAACTGACACTGTGTGATTCATCTAGAATCCCTGCAGAAAATTAGAAAGGCAGGAAAGTTTCAATTCAGCAAATTTTTATCAAGGATCTATTCTTTTTAAGGCACTGGGGTTATAAAGACAAATGTAAATTAGTGCCTGCCCTCAAGAAAGAGATAGAGCATGTGCCTACCTGAGTAAGTCATTACAAAGTCTTTATAATAAGGGACTCAGGAAAGGCTTCACATACAAGGGGCACCCAAGGTGTGCTTTGACAAAAGCTACTGTCTCATTGGAGATTTTCAAGCATACTTATCTATTACACTGGAGACAGGATTCTTTTTTTTTTTTTTTTTTTTGTAATTCTGGGAAAGGTGAAGAGGGAACATATTTTAAAGATAGTAAACTAGGGATAATGTTTAGAAGGGAAATTTTAAGTTAAATCTCAGTCTCATAACTTACAATGAATGTCATGGATCCAAGACTGATCCAGCTAAAACCAGACCTGAAGGATAGGATGCCTTGCAAGGGTGTACTGAAGCCAGCTCAAACTGGCTTTTGGGAGATGATTGTTAAATTTTCAATGTAAGCATTTACACCTTGCAAACTGGCAAATTGAGGCTTGATTTATTGCTCTGTTGATTGTCTAGATTTGAGAGTGATGGAAAAATATTAATAATGCAAATAAAACTTAAAATGTATAAAGCATACTCCCCACCTGCCCCACCCACCCCACCAAGCTGGTTGTTAAAAATTTACCAAGAGACCATTGACTATGTCCTTCAGAATTGTGTCTAAAATGTATGGTCCTACCTGATTAAGCTCAGGTTACTCTTGTCAGTAGCCAACCAGCATTCCCACCCAGCTCTACAATGCTGTTAGGTAGTGTGGACTTGGTCATATGTTTCTGTTGTGTCTGTTATTATGTACTTTTTAATTAGACTGCCCTACTCCATATGGAGGCTGTGGGAGTTAGATTTTTACAGATCTTTAAGCAGAGAAGAGCCAGTCAGAAAAGAAAAATGATGTAACATAATGAAAGACAAAAGAGGAGAAAAGGAGAACATTGATTTGTTTCTCTATTTAGTGATAAATTCTGAATATGGTCATGTCCACATCTTTCCTTTGAATCTTACGTTTAACAATAACTTTTTGGTCCAGAAATTAATTTAATCAGTATTAGTAACTTTCATTCTAGTGACTCCCTCCAATCAATACTGATGGGCAATGCATCTATCATTTAGAATGTTAGAAAGTAGACAAAGACAGTCTTCTCTAAACTTATTTTGATTGTACAGCCCCCTTAAGTAAAAAAAAAAATAGATCATTCACCCTCTCATGTTTGTATATTTAATTATATATAAATTATGTAAATTCACTATTATACATTATTAATCTTGTACAAAAATAAATTTTAAGAGGATGAGATAAAGTTGAAATAATTGTTGATTTTAGAGGTAATAAGGAAACTGGAGTTTATTAAGGAGGTGAGTGACAGAGTTAGAACTGAGCTTTAGGAAAATCACTTTGGAAACTCTGTGAAAGTTGGATTGGAGAGGGGAGACTTATTGTCACAGTTCAAGGTGATGAGGGTCTGAACTAAAATTGTTAGCTGTGTGAATGGCGAGAAGGTAATGTATGTTAAAAGTGTTGTAGAGGGGAAAACGTGATTTTGTGGAATTAGGATGTAGAATTAGGGAGAAAAATGAATGGCACAGTGGATAGATAGAATGCCAGACCTGAAGTCAGGAAGACTCATCTTTTTGAGTTCAAATCTGGCTTCAGATACTCACTAGCTGTGTGACCCTGGGCAAGTCTTCTAACTCTGTTTGCCTCAATTTCCTCATCTGCAAAATGAGATGGAGAAGGAAATGGCAAACCACTCCAGTATCTTCTTTGCCAAGAAAACCCTAAATGGGGTCACAGAGAGTAAGACATGACTGAAACAACTCAACAAGGACAAAAGTCTTATCTTCCAAGATTCTCTATTCTCCAGACTGTACTACTTTCCACTCCCATCTCCAAGTCTTTGTTTACTCTATTCCTTACTTATCAAAAACTTTTAGGCCTAACCCTATAGGCCAATCTTATCTCCTCTATGAAATCTCCTCTCACCTTACAGTTAGAAGAAGCATCTCCATCCTCTGAATTAGAACATAAGTTTCTTGAGGGCAGGGATCATGTCATTCTTTGTGTCTGTATTCCTGCCACCCAGCAGTACCCGATACATAGTAGAAACTGAAGAAATGCTTGTTGGTAGGCTGAGCCAACATAACCTTCTCTACACCTATAACTGGGTTTTGTTTGTGAACACACATTGCCTTTCCTCTTGGACTATCACTTTAGTGAGGGCAGGGATCTTATCCTTTGTATCTCATGTAGCACGCATTCAGAGCCTTACAGTATTTATTGAATAAATATTTGTTGAATAAAGTACGGGATCTTAGAGCTGAAAAGGACTTTAGAGGTCATTTAGTCCAAAACCTTGCTCTAATCATGAATTACTCCCCACACACACACACCCCTCAAATAAACATCCATTTATTTCTAGGGGCCTTGTCCCAACTCAGTGACTGAGAGATAGAGCCATCCCAAAGTTGCTTTAGAGGGCAGCTAGGTGGCACAGTGGATAGATTGCTGGGTCTGGAGTCAGGAAGATCTGAGTTCAAATCTAGCCTTTGACACTGGCTGTGTGACCCTGGACAAATCACTTAACCTTTGTCTGCCTCAGTTTCCTCAATTATAAAATGGGGACAATAATAGATCTATCTCATAGGGTTGTTGTAAGGACTAAAAGAGATAATGTTTGTAAAGTGTTTTGCATAGTGCTTGGTACATTGTAGGTGTTATAGAAATTCTTATTCCCTTCCCCTACCCCACAAAGTTCTCTCTGCTTAAGAGCAGGGTGAATTCAATTTCTCTTTCATTTAGTGATTTCCACCCTCACCCCTTCCAGTTGAGCAACTTAGCCAGGACAGAGGTAGGATTGAGCCTACGGTGAACATGATGTTTTTCCTAGGAAGAGCCTGGGTCTGGAGACTCCCAGATGAAGGTGATGGGTTAAGAGAGCTCTCTCTTTTTCCTGAAGTATATGGGGCAGGCAATATTGCATCTAATCTTGAGCTACAAGATTATCACTGGGAGTGTCTGCCTTAGGAATGAGTTCTCTGTCTCTATGTATAGTCTCTGCTGCTTTCTCTCCCACCAATGTCCCAGGTCCATGCAGGCTATGGACAGTAGAATTTTCGAGATTAAAAGGACATAGAGAAATCCACCAGTTAATGTTATCCCATGGTATTAAAACTTGGTATTAGATTTATTATGGTATTAAAGTGATATGGTTGGTACAGATTACCACAGTTACAGAAATTCAGAGATCATAGGATAATCAATTCTGAGCTGGAAGGGTCCTTGAAGATTACTGAGTTGAATCTCTTTATCTGACAGGTGGGGAAACTAAGGTGCAGAGGGGTCATGTGACTTGTCCATGGTCACATTAGTATTAAGTATTAGAGGCAGGATTTGAACCCACATCTTTTGATTCCAACTCTGACATTCTTTCTGTGGTATGGTTGCTACAAATCCCATGACCTCTCAGTGGCAGAGACAGAATTTGAATTTGGATCCTAGGCTTGTAGAGTCATCTGTTGCGACACTGCCCCCCCCCCCCACATTTTAGAGGTGGAAAAACTAAAGCCCAGAGGGGATAAGCAACACACCCAAGGTCATATAGGTTGTAAATGACAGGACTAGTATTTGAGCTTGGATCTAGTAACTCCAAGTTCATCAGTACAAGTTCATCTTGTTTTCTACAATATCATATTGAGCTCAATGAGGATTTCCTTTTTTTTTGTTTGTTTTGTAGGCAATTGGGGTTAAGTGACTTGTCCAGGGTCACACAGCTAGTAAGGGTTTGAGGCTGAATTTGAACTCAGATCCTCTAAGGCCCATAGTCTATCCACTGCTTCACCTTGCTGCCCCACCATGAGGATTCCCACAGTACTCCCAGGTGCCTGAGCACCAGAAGCCTTATCTACCCAGTTCAGCATTCAGTATGGATCCTCATACTCAGTAAGTGACACATGTTGACAAATGTTTGGTGCCGTTTCTGCTGCTGTCCCAAGAATAGTTTGCATTCAGTCCTCAGCCCATTGACTCATCATTGATGCTTAGTTTCCATTCCATTTCATGACCTCTATTACTATGGCATCCCTTGAAGAGGGAAGCAATCCCCCTCTGCCTGGCTGGTCATTCCAGATTGGGGCAAGCGTACCATGGTAAGGCTGTAATGGAAAGCAGCTCATTTATGTGAGTAGTCCATGAACCACACAGACAATCATATGCAAATGGACCAAGCGTGATTATTTCTTGTGTTGATTATAAAGTCTTTTGATGGTGGTTTAGAGTACAGCAAACAGGGGCCTAATTCAGGGCAATTTTACTTTTATTTAGCTCTGCTATGCTTGGCACCCAGACAAAACAACAGAGTCAAAGGATGGAGCGGTCGTGCTAAAAGAAAGAGCAGATGGTAAAGTGTTAAGACAAAGATTACCAGTGGATTATTTGGGAAAATGAGAAATTTTACACAATATAAAAACATGCTCTGTGTTAATTTGGCATCACCCCATGGAGGGACGTTGCTAAAGCCTACTCAGTAAGCCTGGTTCTGAAAGATAGGGGAAGAGGAGGGTTGTCAACATCTTCCCCCAGCATTGTTCCCCCAAACCCAAACCCAAATCCAAGCCAGGCTTGTACCTGACTGGACAAGAGATGACATGGTCAGTTGCAGGGGGGAGACTTACGTATTCTATTCGGGCAATTCTCAATGACCCAAAGGAACAGAGGGGAAATGATGCTGTAGAAAAATCCCAAATCACAGAGATTTGATATGAGAATGCATTGTATCATTGTTGTTATTGGGTTTTTTTTTTCCAGCAGATTTGCTTTCCTAATTATGTTTTGCTTAAGCTAATATTAAAATGAGTTTGCATTCCCTGAGCACACACCAGCTGGGCAGTGAAGGGAAATGGACCAGGAACATACTGAGTTCTGGGGTAGGGGCTGGGGAGGCTCCCCAGGACAGAATATTGGATGCAAAAATCAAGAGCTGCCTGTATTTACACGTACATACACATACAAATATACACAATGTTTAGTGTATATTATGATTTGTTACTATTAAGTCAAGGAACCAAATGGAGGGATGCTAGGAGGAATGATTTTATGAACAGCTTACATGTAAAAGACATATTTTACCTTGAAGACAGTCACGCCTCATTTATCTTTGTGGGGGACTAGCATTTAAAAGTTACTTGACCTGGATGGAATTTAAACTTTAATTATCATTTAAGCTTGTAAAGGTTCGTCAGGGGGATAGCTGTTAGCTCTCAGAACTGTAATTAAATTTCTGCCCATGAGCTAGAAAGGTAAATCCTGAGAGAGGGGCAAATCAATTTCATGAACATTTAGGCTTATGGTGTGAGTTATAAAACTCCCTCTAAAGGCAGACAATGCTTAGGTATTTTTTGTGAGATTTTTTTAGGACTATAGAAAAAGTAGGTAATGCATCTTACTCTAGAAATGACCAAAATGGAATAGCATTGCTAGATGTATGACACAAGGAGATTGGTCAGATTCCCATACCAAGTTATTCAGTCCTAGGGTTGCAGTGTTAGGATATTAGGGGAAAGTGCATTCTTTCAAGTACATATTACTATCACCTGGCACCTGACAATGGAACCCAGTGGAAACTAAGCATAATTGATGAGTGGGTGGACTGAAACCCAAATGGGAACTGTTCTTGGGACAGCAGCAAGAACAACCACAAACATTTGCCATTGCAAAGAGAGTTAATGTTCTTTAAAGTGAAGCATTGTTCATTCATTCCACAAATATATACTACTTTTATCTGATGTAAGATTTGAACCCAGATCCTCCCATACTCAGGGCCAGTGTTCTATCTACTGTGGCAGGGGCCCTGAAGTTGGGAGGATCTAAGTTCAAATCTCAAGTCAGACACTTACTAACTGTGTGACCTTGGGCAAGTCACTTAACCCCAATTGCCTTAAACATCCCGGGCCATCTGCCATTGTCCTGATCTATATCTTTCCACGGGACCCAGATGGTTTGGAAAGAGAAAGTGAGGCTGGTGACTTTGCACAGTTATTCCTCACTTAAATCCAATTTAGTGCAAGTCATAACATTTGACATGGTCCTTTTTGAGAATGAAGGACAAACAACAACTACTTTTACCTACTCTGTACATAGCACAGTGTTGTCATTTTATATGACTCTAAATGTAAAATACCCAAAAGACCTGTGATTAAGAAGTTGTGAACTATTATAACAGCATATAGCACTGAAATAAATTGAAAAGGATAAAACAAAAAAGAATGTACATGCCTCTATATTTAGAAAACAAAATGATGGTTTTCCTAGCTATCGTAATAAGACCTGACATCTATATTCCATTTGAAGATTTATATTGTCTAATTTGATATTCACAGCAACCCCAAGGTTAGTAAGTATTATTTTCCTAATTTTAAAGTTGAGGAAACTGAGGTTCAGAGAGAGCTTTAATAACTTGCCCAGATAGCTTAGCAGACAATATACAAGACAGCCAGCAAATTTTAACCAGTCTTCTGATGGCAAGTTGTATTCTTTCCAGTACATAACTTTGCCTTGCCTGGTGGTACAACATGAAAGAGAAGACATTTTTGAAAGAAATATGGGCTTTCCATTTCTCCTCATGGAGTAATAAACTCTCTCAATGCATTAGCAGAAGAAAACTTAAAGCAAGGACTGTTCCCTCTCATAATGGATCTTCCATAATGAAGTATGTTACTGAAATCTATCTTTTATTAATGGTAATACTTCTATAGGGTCAAATTTCCCATAATGACCTTTGTCTAAATGTATAGATCGTGATTTTTTTTGAGACTGGTTTTCCCTTTTTGATCAGGTTGGTAGTACAATGGCCACTCATGGACCCAATCCTCAATATGGGACCTGTTCTGTTTCTGACCTGAGCTGGTTTGCCCTTCCTTAGGAATCCAGGTGTTCCTGCCCCCCCACACCCCTGTTCCCAGGTGCTCATTATATTGGGATTGCACTTGGCATAGACACCTAATTGCCTTTAGCCTTACTGTAACTCGTCTCCCAAACTCAGGCTATCCATCAGTTTCAGGCTCCCCTGGTAGCAGGATTATAGGTATGAGCCTTCTCACCTGGCTAGATCATGGTGTTTTCCAATCAATATTCATTCTTTATTGTCTTGTGGACCCTGTTAGTGACTGATGAACATCAGCTCTGTTATACACTGAGTGAACTTGGGCAAATCCAGACTCTATTTCAGCTTCCTTACCCTTACACGAGGATATTGAATTAATGATCCCTTCTAGCTTTCAATCCTATGATATTTTTTCCATATAAATATTTTATTATTATCCAGTTAAATTTAGAGATAGTTTCCAACATTTGTTTTTATAAGATTTCTACTTTCAAATATTTCTCCCTCCCTCCTCTCCCTTCCCCCTCCCCAAGCCAGCAAGTAATCTGATATAGGTTATATATGTACAATCACATTAAACATATTTCAGCATTAGTCATGTTATGAGAGAAGAATCAGAGCAAAAAGGAAAAACCTCAAAAAAAGAAAAGCAACAACAACAAAACAATGGAAATAGTATGGTTCGATCTGCATCCAGATTCAACAGTTTTTTTTTTCTGGATTTGGAGAGCATTTTCCATCATGAGTCGTTTGGATCTTGGACCATTGTATTGGTGAGAAGAATCAAGTCTATCACAGTTGATCAACATGCAATGTTGTTGATGCTATGTACAATGTTCTCCTGGTTCTGCTCATCTCACTCATCATCAGTTCAAACAAGTCCTTCCAGGTTTCTCTGAAATCTGCCTCCTCATCGTTTCTCACAGCACAATAGTATTCTATTACATTCATATACCACAACTTGTTCAGCCATTCCCTAATTGATGGGCAACCCCTCAATTTCCAATTCCTTGCCACTACAAAAAGAGCAGCTATAAATAATTTTGTACATGTGGGTCCTTTTCCCTTTTCCATGATCTCTTTGGGAAAAAGAAACCCAATAGTGGTATTGCTGGAGAATCCTAGAGAATCAACTCAAAAATTACTTGAAACAATTAACAACTTTAGCAAAGGAGCAGGATATAAAATAATGCCCTTTGGGCATAGTTCCAAATTGCTCTACAGAATGGTTGGATCAGTTCACAGCTCCACAAACAATGCATTAGTGTTCCATTTTTTCCATAGCTTCTCCAACATTTATTATTTTCCTTTTTTGTCATTTTAGCCAATCTGATAGATGTCAGGTGGTACCTCAGAGTTGTTTTAATTGTCATTTCTCTAATCAATAGTGATTTAGAGCATTTTTTCATATAGCAATAGATAGCTTTGATTTTTTCATCAGAAAACTGCCTGTTCATATCCTTTGGCCATTGCTCAATTGGGGAATGACTTGGATTCTTATAAATTTGATTTAGTTCCTGATATATTTTAGAAATGAGGCCTTTATCAGAAACACTGGCTATAAAAATTGTTTCCCAGCTTTCTGCCTCCCTTCTAATTTTGGATGCATTGCTTCTGTTTATACAAAAACTTTTTAAGTTAATGTAATCAAAATCATCCATTTTGCATTTCATAATATTCTCTATCTCTTGTTTGGTCATAAACTGTTCTCCTTTCCATAAATCTGAGAGGTAAACTATTTCTTCTTTCCTAATTTACTTATGGTATCACCTTTTATGTCTAAATCATGTACTCATTTTGACTTTATTTTAGTATAAGGTGTAAGATGTTGGTCTATGCCTAGTCTCTGCCATACTATCTTCCAGTTTTCCCAGCAGTTTTTGTCAAATACTGAGTTCCTATCCCAGAAGCTGGAGTCTTTGGGTTTATCAAACAGTACATTACTAAAGTCATTTACTAATGTGTCTCCTGTGCCTAACCTATTCCATTGATCCTCTACTCTATTTCTTAGCCAGTACCTGATAGTTTTGATGACTGCTACTTTATAGTAAAGCTTCAGATTTGATACAGCTAGCCCACCTTCCTGTGCATTTTTTCATTATTTCCCTTGATATTCTTGACCTTTTGTTTTTCCAGATGAATTTTGTTATTATTTTTTCTAGCTCTATAGAATAATTTTAGGGAGTTTGATTGGTATGGCACTGAATAAGTAAATCAATTTAGGTAGACTTGTTATTTTTATTATATTAGTTTGGCCTATCCATGAGCAACTGATATTTTTCTAATTATTTAGGTCTGATTTGTGTGAAAAAGTGTTTTGTAAATGTGTTCATAGAGTTCCTGGGTTTGTCTTGGCAAGTAGACTCCCAAGTATTCTATTTTGTCTACTGTTACTTTAAATAGAATTTCTCTTTCTATCTCTTGTTGCTGGACTTTGTTGGTCATGTATAGAAATGCTGATGATTTATGTGGATTTATTTTATATCCTGTTCCTTTGCTAAAGTTGTTAATTGTTTCAAGTAATTTTTGAGTTGATTCTCTAGGATTCTCTAAGTATACCATCATATCATCTGCAAAGAATGATAGTTTTGTTTCCTTCTTGCCTATTCTAATTCCCTTCATTTCTTTTTCAATCCTATGATCTTTTAAAATACTTACTTATTCTTGCCCTCAAGGAGATTACCTTGTAGTAGGGCAGGTAAGTCATGAACTGAAATGACCATAAAGCAAAATAAGGGATCATGACATGCATAGTAGAGGTACCATGAGAGCCTTGAGAAAGAAAAGGGCTTTTTCCCACTGGGGAAATTAGTGAAAACGTCACTAGGGAGCTGGCATTTGAAATGGAAGGAAGGAAGGAACAATTTGTTAAGTACTTACTGTGTGCTAGGCACTGTGCTAAGCACTGGAAATACAAAAATAGGCAAAAGAGAGGTCGTCCTGTCCTTAAGGAAGTTACATTATAATGGATGATGGCAACATCCAGACGTTAGGAGCAGGAGTTGGGAGGGGGAATGAAGGCCAGCTGCTGACCTGTCCTCCTCCACACACAAAAAAGAGGCCCTAGGGAAAACTCACCAATAGGAGAAGTAACCAGCCTGGCAGAAGGCTATACCAGGGTCAGAAGGCCAGAGAGATGGTTGGATGCTCCAGGGTGAGGAAGCTTCAGGTGCCAAAGGAAATTGCAAGATGAGCCAGAAATTTAGGCATGCTCAAATGCAAGATGTTGGAATGCTTTCTGAATAACCACAGATTAAATTACCTTTCCTTTAGCATTAAATATACTTTATATATCCTTTGACAACTGACTCTATGACATAAAATAAATGGATTATATTTCTATCCCATGCTCCAACAATGCAAGATGGTTCTATACTTTGATCCAGTGAGTCCTAGGACCTCATTGATGTGAGTTCCCCCATCTGCTGGTGAAGGTAGCAAACCATCTGTGGCTTCTTGTCTTGTATTGCTTTTGTCTACATCCTCCATATGACGGAGGCTCTCCACTAGATCCCTTGACATTGTATGGATAATGGCAGGATACTCTGACTGTCGTGGGTTACCCCTTGCTCTCAATACATGAGTAGGCCACCTTCTTTTCCAGTAATACATCTCTCCAATGCCATCCTCCTGGGCAATATGCTGTAGCCTACTCATACCCAATGTGTGTGTCTCCATTGCCCTTTGGATGACTTCGACTTCAGTACTGAGGAAACTTCATTGGAAGAATATTATTGTTAAAAAGATGAACCTTTGTTTCACGGAGAAATTTGGGGGCAATTAAATGCTCTTCATAATAATTATCCTAATAATGGTGATGGTAGCAAACCCCTCTCTCTCCTTTTTTTGTAGGTTCTGAGCTAAGAATGTTTTTGCAGATTTCTCTCTATGCTGGGCCCAACTAAAGTGGAGGACAGGGCAGCATGGATACAACACTTCTGTGGGAACTTCTGTCAAGACTTTCCTTTTGGAGGACAGATACTTTCTCTCTGCCTTCTTCTCAGCAGGAATCCAGACTCCCTGAGTATACTGAAATGTGTTTCCTTACAGAATACATTCCCCCTGCAGATTCCAACTTTCTTCAAACTTGACCCTCTGTTTTGTTTGGAAAATTAGTGGTGGGGGTGGGAATCAGAGAGGAAATCCACTCTACAGAATAGGAGATACTTTTTTTAATAAGAAAAGGCAAAGTGAAGGAGAGTGAGGGAAGGTGTGGGCCATGAGCCTGTTTAGGAAAAGCTGGGAACAAACTAAGCTAGTATTGAAATTAAGGAGATTGATTTTGTGGGAAGATTTTTTAATTCAAGAGTTGAATTTTGAGTCCTATATGTGTGTATGTCCATGTGTATGTATACACACATGCAGGCACATACACACCCAATAGGACAGGAATTTAAGAGAAGAAATAGTTTGTTCAAACTTCTTACCAAAAAGAGCATCAACTACAAAAGAAAATGAATACCTTACCCACACTAAGTACCTCTTAGTATGAGGTTTCTGAAAGAAGGCTAGAGAATGAGAAGCCAGAAAGCTAGGAGGAAATGCAAAAAAGAGCAGTGTCACACAAACCCAGGGAGCAGAAAGCATTCAGGAAGAGGGAGTGGTCAACAGTGTCTAATGTAACTGAGAGGTCAAGAAGGATAAGGTCTGCAAAAATGCCATTGGATTTGGCATTTAAGAAATCATTGGTAACTTTGAAGAGAACAATTTGAGTTGAGTGATGAGGTCAGAATTCAGATTGTCAAATGAATGCCCATCAATTGGGGAATGGCTAAATAAGCTGCAGTATATGAAGGTGATGAAATAGTATTGTGCTATGAGAAATGACAAGCAAATGATTTCAGAAGGGCTTGGAAAGACTATGAACTGATGTATAGTGAAGTGAGCAGAACCAAAAGAACATTGTGCACAGAGACAGCAATATTGTTTGATGAAGAATTGTGAATGACAACTACTCTCAGAAATACAATGATCCAAGACAATCCCAAAGGACTAATGATAAAGTATCTATCCTCCTCCAAAGAAAGAACTGATATTGATTGAACACAGACTGAAGTATGCTGAAGTATTTTTCACTTTCTTTCATTTTTTTCTTTTATTCAAGTTTTCTTATAAAAATGACTAATATGGTAATGTTTTACATAATTGTACATGTATAACCTATATCTGATTGCTTATCACCTCAGGGAGGGGATAGAGGAGGGAGAGAAGGAGGAATAGAATCTGGAACTCAGAACTACAAATAAAAATGGTTATTATTTTTAAAAAAAGAATTCTGACTACAAGGAAGTAAGCTACTTGAGGGAAGAGATTGTTTTGCCTTTACATTCTCAGAACCTAGCATAATCCCTGGCACATAGTAGGTGCTTACTAAATACTTAAAGAAGGGCAGAGCCAAGAGGGTGGAAAAAAGGCAGGGACTCCCTGAGCTCTCCCCCCAAACCTTCCAAATACCTTTAAATAATGCATTGAAACAAATTCTAGAGTGCCAGAACCCACAAAAGGATGGAATGAAACAATTTTCTAGCCCAAGACAACTTAGAAGGTCAGCAGGAAAGTTCTGTTGCATGAGAGTGATAATGGAGTGTGGTCCAGTACAGGCTATATCAGTGCAGACTGGGCCCCAGAAAATCAGGAGTAGGCCTTGGGGATAACCAAACCAGGGGGGGGAAGTGGTGATTTCCAGACCTGTCAGTCCACAGATGGTAAGGGAGTGTGAAAACTCCCCAAAAGGAGATTACTGGGGTCCCTTTGCTGAAACTGGGACAGGACTCCTGTATTGCCCATATTTGCATCTGGGTTGCAGTCCTGAGTCTCAGTCCCAGGGGTAGGAGAAGCACTAGCACACCAGAGCTTGGGGCCACAGGGGAGTGAGGACCCTAGTAACAGTTCCAAGGGTAGAAAAATGTGCTTGTGGCTATTCATAAACCAATACACAATACAGGATAGTAATAAATACAACTCTTCCTAGGTAATACCACCTTATAAGAACTGAAGACTTATAGGTCCCCAGTATTATCTCTGGAAACAGCTGCACAAAAAACCCTGAAGTTTGGGACAGTTTCAATGTCCCTTCCACTCCATAAGCAGAGGCCCACATTAGCACAGAGTTAAAAGTCAAGAAGTAGACTGGAAAATGAGCAAACAGCAGAAAAAGATCCTAACTATAGAAAGTTACTATGGTGACAGGGAAGATGAAAACATAAACTCAGAAGAAAGCAAAATGCAAACTCATACATCCAAAGGCTCAAAGAAAACTATAAATTGGCCCCAGGCCATTGAAGAGCTCAAAAAGTATTTTAAAAATAAAATAAGGGAGATAGAGGAAAAAATTGGGAAGAGAAATGATAGTGATACAAGAAAATCATGAAAAAAGTCAACAGCTTGATAAAGGAGGCACAAAAAATACTGAAGAAAATAAAATCTTCAAAACCAGAATAGGCCAAATTGTAAAAGAGGCACAAAAATCCAAATGAAGAGAAGAAATCCTTAAATCACAAAATTGGCCAAATATAAAAAGAGGTACAAAAATCCAGTGAAGAAAAGAACTCCTTAAAAAGTAGAATTGGCCAAATGGAAAAAGAGGTACAAAAGCTCACTGAAGAAAATAATTCCTTAAAATTAGAATTGTGCAAATGAAAGCTAATGACTGTGAGACATGAAGAAACAATAAAACAAAATCAAAAGAATGAAAAAAAATAGAAGAAAATATGAACTATCTCACTGGGAAAAACAACTGACCTGTAAAAAAGATGCAGGAGAAATAATTTAATAATGATTGGACTACCTGGAATTCATGATCAAAAAAAAGAGCCTAAACATCATCTTTCAAAAAATTAACAAGGAAAACTGCTCTGACCTTCTAGAACCAGAGGATAAAATAGAAAGTGAAAGAATCTACCAATCACTTTCTAGAAAGAGATCTCAAAATAAAAATTCCCAGGAATATTATAGCCAAATTCCAGAGCTTCCAACTCAATTAGAAAATATTACAATCAGCCAAAAAGAAATAATTTTAATATCATGGGACCCATAATTGGGAAAATACAAGATTTAGCAGGTTCTACATTAAAGGATCAGAGAGCTTACAATATGGCATTCTGGAAGGCAAAAGAGCTAGAATTACAACTAAGAATCACTTACCCAGAAAAACTGAGTATAATCCCTGAGGAAAAAATGGATATTCAGTGAAATAGAATACTTTCAAGCATTCCTGATGAAAATATCAGAGCTGCAAAAAGGATTAAAATGTGCAAAAATGTTTATAACAGCCCTTTTCATGCTGGAAAAGTATTGGAAATTGAGGGAATGCCCATCAACTGGGGAATGACTGAACAAGTTGTGGTATATGAATGTAAGGCAGTACTATTGTGCAATAAGAAACAATGAACAGGCAGATTTCAGAAAAACCTGGAAACACTTGTATGAACTGATGCAAAGTGAAATGAGCAGACTCTGGAAAACACTGTACACAGTATCAAGAACACTGTGTGATGACCAACTGTGAATGACTGAGCTTTTCTCAGAAACACAATGATCTAAGACAAGTACAAAGGACTCACAATGAAAATGCTATCCATGTCCAGATAAAGAACTGATGGACTCCGAATGCAGATCAAAACATATTTTTTTCCACTTACTTTTTTTGTGGTTTTCCCCCTTTTGATCTCTTTCTTCTTTCACAACTGTGACTAATATGGAAATGTTTTACATGATATCACATATATAACCTATATCAAATTGCTTACTACTTTTGGAAAAGAGGAGGGAGGGAGAAAAATACGGAACTCAAAATCTTGTAAAATGAATGTTTAAAATTGTCTTGACATGTAATTAGGAAAAATACTTTTTAAAAAAAGAAAGAAAAGACCAGAGCTGAATAGAAATTTTAATTTTCAAATACAAGACTCACAAGAAGCATAAAAAGGTAATAGGAAAGAGAAGTCATAAAGGGATTCAATAAGGGTAAACTATTTACATTACTACATGGCAAAATCATATCTATAACTCCTAAAAACTTTCTCATCATTAGGGCAGTTAGAAAGAGTATACATAGAAAGCATAGGTGTGAGTTGAATATGATGGGAGGATTACCTAAAAAAAAATAAGGGATGAGAAAGAAGAATGTACTGGGAGAAGGGGGAAAGGAGAGGTAGAATAGGGTAAATTATCTGCCATAAAAGAGGCCTAAAAGAGATTTTACAGTGGAAGGGAAGATGGGGGAGGGGGAGAGAGTGTGTGAATCTTATTCTCATGGGAATTAGCTCAAAAAGGTAATACATACTCTAGGTTGCAGAAATCTATTTTACCATACAGGAAAGCAGGAGGGTAAGGGGATAAGAGAAAAGGTGGTGGGGGGCTGATAGAAGGGAGGACACCAGGCTCTTTGGAACACAGAGTAGGCTGAGTTAAATAGTGCTCCTTGATCTTAATATGTATATGTGGTAATATGCTAATCTTCAATAAAATAATAGACTTAGAGCTGAAAGGATGCTTAAGTCTTTTAGTCCAATCATCTGAAGCATTAAATTCTCTGTACAAATTCCTGACAAATAGTCTTCTAGCCTTAGCTTCAAGATTTCTTGGGTCTATTCCTTCTATACAACAAATATTCAAATATTTGGGCTCAAATATTTGAATACTCTCATCATGTTCTTCAGACTTTTTTCAGATTCTTTCTGAATCTGTTATTCTTTTATAACAGGATTTCAAGGTCCATCATCACCCATGTCTCCCTCCTCTGAACCTGTTCCCAGTTTATCAGAAGTGTGATGGTCTCAAGCCATCTAAGGGTATGATTTGCCCTTGTAACAAGGGCAAAATTGTCATCTTCTCTCATACACCAGTGTGTGCATCTCATTGACTTCCCTAGCTGTATTAATGATAGTATCTTTTTTTCCAGTTATCACCCTCAACATCTTGGAGTCATCTTAACTCTTAACTCTTCCCTCTCCTTCATGTCCAATACATTGCCAAGTCTTTCTGATTCTACCTCAACAATGCCTCTTTCATTCATCTTGTCCTTTCCATTATCATTATACTACCCTTAATCACTATACTACCTCCTTTTCCCTTTGCCTGGGCTATTAGAATAGCCCCTAAATAGTGTCACCACCTCTCCATTTCCCATCTAGTTCTCCTTTAATAGCAGATATTACTAATAGATTAATCTTTCTAAAGCACACATAGATAGATTAAAAGTAACCATGTCTGTATGACTGGATGGGGTGAGCATAACCTATATAAATTGGGCTTTAAACATATTAATACTTATACTAAGTAATCATTGAGTCCAGGAAATATGTATGTACCTCATCAATGTGACATCAAACTGAACTCATGGAAACCTGTGTGGGGAGATGAAAGATTAAAGATTTTGTGACTCTAGGAGGAAGGAATTAAAAGTGAAATAAGATATGACAGCTTTTAGAGGAGTTCAAAAATGGGTGGAGATGTGAAGAGTAAAGAGGAAGCTGTTTGAAGCTAGATCAGAATGCAGGATAAGCAGTATGAATGACACAAGGAGGGGTCATTTGAGCCTGAGAAAATTGGAAAGGGAAACATGATAAAAAGACATTGGGAGGTTTAGGGTAACTTCACCCATTGGAGCTGGTGAGGCAGGAATGGTACACTGTGACACTAGCAGTGTGGGTCTGAAACCCAGAGGTGGTCCTGGAGAATCTATCCAGAAAGGACATTGCATCCTGAGTGATCAGGGAAGTCCCATGAAAAGAGCTTTGGCTTGAATAAGGGGGAGCAAAAAAAGAGAGCAAAAACTAAGATGAATGAATGAATGAATGAACAAGCTTTTGTTTAAGGGCTATGGGCTAAACATTTTACAGGATCGTGGAATCAAAGATCTAGAACCGGAAAGGATCTCAGAAAGAAGACTTAGAGAAGATTATTAAGAAGCTGATAAATGAATATGCAGTGAGGAGCTAGTTCAAATAATACTTTGTTGTGGTTCAGTTGTTTTTCCAGTCATGCCTCATTCTTCCTGATCCCATTTGAGGTTTTCTTGGCAGAAATACTCGAGTAGTTTGCCATTTCCTTCTCCAGCTCATCTCACTGATGAGAAAACTGAGGCAAACAGGGTTAAGTGACTTGCTCAGGGTCACAAAGCTAGTAAACGTCTAAGGACATATTTGAACTCAGTCTTCCAGATGAATGTTCCTGACTCCAGGTCTGGCACTCTATCCATTGTTTCACCTAGCTGCCTCTCAAATAATACTGGGTACCTTTAATTATTGGGTCTCCTGTTTCTTCCAGGCTTGTGATTTCATTGGTATAGGGAGCTCCCAAAGAGGAATTCCTTCTTAGAGAGTTGGCTGGGAGCACTGAGAAGTTAAGTGATTTGCTAGGGGTCACACTGCAAGTATGTGTCAGAGGTCAGACTTGAACCCAGGTCTTCTTGACTCTTAGATCAGCTCTCTATCCATTCCTTATGCTATCTCTTATCTCTAATTTACCTTTCCACATGTAGTGTATACCCTGAAATCTCAAATAGGCTGAACTATTAGTAGTAACTCATACTCCTATAGCACTTTGAAGTTTCCTAAATGCTTTTTCCCTTCCCAGTTAGCCTCTGGCGGGTAGATTTTAGAAGTATTATTGACCCTATTTTATAGGTAAGGAAACCGAGACTCAGAGTGCATAAATATTTTGCCCAAATTCACAAGTAAATGCTGGAACCAGAAATCAAACTTAGGTGTCTTAATCCCAAATCCAAGACATTTTGTCTTTTACTGTAAAGGAAAAAGAAGTGCCAGGAAGAAAGCACTGAAACCTTTAATGACTAATTACTGAAATAGGAGCAGGATGAAGAAGGGAGAATTCAAGAAAATTTTGCTCATTTCATGTTGTTGCCCCAAGCCAGCCCAGGAGCCTGTGAGACAAGAAGACTTCATGGCTTCCTGTACTCTGGGTAGTGTACTAGAAAAGAGTCTTGAAATTGGAATCAGAGGACCTGGGTTTTACTTCATTTGGGAAATGAGGGAGTTGGAAGAGTTGGCCTGAGGTTCCTTCTAGCTCCAGACTTATGAGGCTATGAATCCAAGTTCTGTGTGTTACTTCTTGTGGGACCTTGGGCAAATCACATCATCTCCCTGAGCCTCAGTTTTCTCTTCTCTAAGGAGGGAGGGGTTGTACTAGATGAATTCCAAAGTCCCTTACAGCTCTATAATCTTGTGGGTAATGAGGGCCTAGCTGCCACACCAAGGGAAAGCCTGTGTAATGACTGTGTACCAGTGGTTGCCTCTTTGAGGTCAACTGAACTAAAGGCTGAAGGGGTAAAGGCAGGCAAGAAGGATTTGAGTGGATATCAGTATGTTTGCTACCAGACTTTTTTTTCTTCCAGAAGCCTCATATTATAGAATTACCAGAAATGAATTGGATTAGGTGCTTTATCAGATCATATTTCCTATCATGTAAATCCTCTCATAGCAATCATTACAACCATCATTAAATTAGCAAGCAAATATCTGCAGTAAGCCTGAGCTGGCCTTTTCATTTAGGTATTCTATGGTGTTGTGAGAAAATATTGCTTCTAGTAGCCAAAGATATTCTCATTCTCTCTCTCTCTCTCTCTCTCTCTCTCTCTCTCTCTCTCTCTCTCTCTCTCTCTCCCACACTCTCTCTCTCTCTCTCTCTCTCTTCCTGAGACAGTTTTTCTACACTGTTGCTTAACTTCAACTGAGCCACAGATCACAGTGTTTCATCTTCCTTTTGAGGACCAGTTGCAATTTATAATGTCTGTGGTTTTACCTAATCTGTCTCTATGTCGTCTCACTTTACATCAACAGAAACCAGCTCACAATAATGCATTGAAGTCTGCCCCCACTGAATCCAGAGTGTAACTTGATCAGAACATTACTGAGCCTGCCTGCCCACAGGTAGAAATATTTAGGGCCATTATTATCCCTTACGGGAATCTGGGCATACAACTTGTTTTGATGAAAGTTGAAAGCCTGATAGCACAGCAAAAATTCACAGCTATCTGAAAACAAAACTTGATTTCTTTCACTGCCCCACCCCCCTTCCTGCCCTTTCCAGTTGTATTGAAGGCTTTGTCTGCACAAAACAGAATGAAAGGACAGGCAGAAGCCAGGGCTGTTTTTCTCCTAGAACCAAAGTGCTCAGAGAGAGGTCCGGAACTTTTTTAGATTTGGAAATCTGTTGAGGCAGGTCAAAGTCAAGGCCATGGGAGAAGTACTTGAGAGTTTCGATGCTCCACCCTCCCCATATCTTCTTCTCTCCCCACATCCTCTCCCCCTTCCCCTAAAAGCATTCCTGGAGTTAATTATTATATATTGTCACAGGGTAGAGCAAGAAAGTTAGGTTTCTATATTGATCTATGCCAGATTGAAGTCTGAGACTGTGGTGAGCTAATTATAGTGGCCCAGTATAAAGCTTCAACCTGGAAATTCCTCACATTATAGTAAAGTGCCTCCATTAAAGTCTTTCTTTGATATTTCTTTGGGGCTTGGAGGGGACCCTGGCACATTTTGCCAAGCTCCAAAGGCCCTGATAACAGGACTGGGAATGGGCTATCATCCAAATACCAGCCTAGTTCAGTTTAGCAAGACTCAGCAGTGGGAGGTTGGCCAACCTGGGGATGAGGGCTTTGGCTGTAACAATTCATAAAACTGCCTTTGACTAAAGTCTAGAGGAATTACCATCTCTATTGGTAGAGGGATTACCCTCTCCAATGGAACTTCAGATCTTTTGGTATTTTTTTTAATACAGTAAAACAGATTTCATCTTCTAAACGATTGAGTGGGTTATGATTGGAAACCCAGGCCTAGAAAATTAAAGTAAAAAGCAAAATGGAAAAGTCCTGGATCTCCTGATTCCAAGTTCCATGCTTTTCTCTTAAATATACTTACTTCAAAGCTCTGAGACTTTGATTTCATTGTGTAGATACTCTCTCCACTGATGCAAATCACAACCCTTATACATCTCAGTAGAGGGTCTTCTAGGTTTGCTATGGCCCATATTCTTCTCCAACAGTCAAATCTTGCATGGCAAACCAATAAGAACTTAATCAGGCTGGTCTGTTCTTGTGACATAGTGAATAACGTTTTGGATTTGGGTTAAAAAAGACCTGTGATCAAATCCCATCTTTAGTTACATGTCCCTGGGAATGTTACTTAACCCCTATGAGTCTTAGCTCCCCATTTATAAAATGGATGTAATAATAGCATTTACCTCCCAAGGTTTCTATGAAGATCAGTTAAGAAAACATATATGTAAAGAACTTTATAAACATTAAAGTGATATATAAATGTGAGTTATGGTGGGTTTTTTAATGTCTTTCCAGCTTGGTAGGAGCTATCCAAGTTTATGCTCTGCTAGTATAGCATTCAAGGGCCCAGGGTCACAGCTCCATGCCATGTTGAGGTATTGTAGAAAGATGTTTAGAGGTTCCTTTATAAATGAATGATCCATTTATTTAAAGTTGGAAGAGACTGCTACTATGGTGGGGAGGGTGAGGAGGGACATGGGTTTTTGATTGAATTATATGGATTAATAGTCCACATGAGAGGCAGGATTAATGGATAGAGAGCTAGCTGGTCCTATTGTGGAGGGGTGGGATGAGCAATGAACTGAGAGTTCAAGAACTTAGAGACTCACATCAATCTCTGCTCTATCATTAACTATGTGACTTCAGGCAGGATGCCTGATGTGGGAGAATCTGTTTCTTCATCTGTCAAATGAGGTTCATTTCACTTGTACTAATGACTACATAGGATTGACATGGAGATCAAGTGAGATTAATGCAGGTAAGACACTTTGTAAATCTTAAAGGCCATATAGACATACACATAATGTAAGCTATTGTTATTGAATATAAGTTTGAGTTTGGGGTGTGTCTGCTAATTTTTCAGTGAGCCAACTAGTGTAATAGTCAGCATTTTGTACTACTTTTAGTTTACAAAGAGTTTTATGTACACTGCTTCATTGAAGCCTCACAAGAATCCTGAAAGGTAAGAGCTATTATTATCCCAGATATACAGATCAGGAAACTGAGGCTTACAAGGTTTGAGTGATTCACTTAGAGTCAGATCACACAATTAGTAAATGCTTACAGCAGGATTAGAATCCAGCTCTTCCTTGCTCCATGTCCCATGCCCTGTTCATTTTGATGATTTTTCTTAACAAGGTTAGAATACTAGAGACAAGATAGATGACAATTAGGGGAGCTGGAATCCAGGAAATATAACCCTATTAATAGGACAGCCAGCTGAAGGACTGGTGAGGCACAAGATCTGAAAGAGAATTTTAAAAAGCCTAGACCAAGAGGATAAGTGATGTATGGTACAGAGAATTAGATTTAGAGTCAGAGGTCCTGTGTTCAAAAGTTACCTTTAAAAAAAAATTTAAAAATTAAAAAAAAAAGTTACCTTTGCGGGTTATAGTGTGATCATGGTCAGAACACTTCAGGTTCAAAAGCTTTAGTGTTCTCACCTCTCAGAGCTTCAGTATTCTCACCAGCAGCAGCTATTGGCCAATGCTCCCTTCTCCAGCTACCCCTAGGCTTATAGCTGTCTCTATGTTTCTAGACACTTGAAGACATGTTACCAGGAATTGGGGTATAGGACTACAAGGCAGAAAGTCTTGTGGTCCTGTGTGCAGCTGGGCAATTTTACTTATTTACTCACCCTCTTTACTTCTACCTTTTAGGATCCCTGGTTTGCTTCAAGATTAAGTTCCTATAAGAGGTAGGAGGTCTTTTGAGGTTTTCCCAGGTGATAATGCCATCCTCTTTATCTTCCATTTTTGTTGTTGTTGAGTCATGTCCAACTCTTTGTGACCCCATTTGGGGTTTTCTTGGCAAAGATTCTAGAGTAGATTTGCCATTTCCTTCTCTAGCTTATTTGACAAATGAGGAAACTGAGGTAAATAGGGTTAAGTGACTTGCTCAGGGTCACACAAGTACAGGTTGGGCCAAAAGTTATGAAGGGGTCTGATGTTTAAATAACTTTTTGAAAATTATTTTTCTTTACTTTTTCACCACTTATAAAATTTGGTTTTTCACACATAATGTAAATTTGTTTCCTATATGTACTCTGTATAATGCTATAGTTTGCAAATTAAAAACAAAAAATAAGAGTTTTTAAGTACACATGACTTTTGGCCCATCCTGTGAGAAGTGTCTGAGGACAGATTGGAACTCAGGAAGGTGTGTCTTCCTGAATCCAGGTCCAGCACTCCATCTACTATGCTACCCATCTTCTATTTACTCTGGATAGATCATCTATATACTTGTTTTGTCTGCTATTTGCATGTAAGTTCCTTGAGGGCAGGGCTGATTTGTTTTTATCTTTGTGTCCCCAAAGCTTATCACAGAGACTGACACATAATAAGTACTTAATGATTGCTTGTAGATTTTTACTTTGGTGAGGAAAGAAACAGTTGCATCTAGGAGTGTCTAATTATACTAGGGTTTCTGAGAATATAAGAGAATAGAAAGGGTTTAAAATGGTTTGATTATGGTATGGGAAAACTGGCTTTTACTTGGATGTGTGAGAAAATGGCAGTAAGAGCATTGATGAAAGACAGTAATTACTGTAGCAAGAGTCTTGAGGACAAAATATAAGAGAAAGACAAAGTCAAGCTGGGAGGCCTGATGCAGCTCTAGTGGGGGTGGAGGGGAGGGAGGGAGTATTGGTCTTGAGTCTCTTATGTTGTTATTAAGGCCCATGGGCATGTTCATGAATATATATGTTAGGTCCAGGCTTGTGAATTGTGTTGATCCAGAACACACATCAGGATTTGGGGGAGGAAGTGACAAATGAGAGCTGTGGTTAGATCCATGTGTAACCACTGACCACTGTGAATTAACTGTCATTTTCCTACTACTATTCAGGCTGAACTACTAAATTCCTGCTGATCTGAATTATAACAGCTGCATCTACTTCCAGTTTTCCATTTCTAGGGAAGGGGGATGCCAGCAACACAAATACTGATCATTAAAAAAAAAAAACTCCATTTATACTGGGGTTCAAGTAACTATAGGGAATACAATTTTGAACACGGAACCAAGGCTTACAAATGGAATCCAACCATAAAAGAACCAGAAATTCTAAACTCTCAGCATAAGAGCTGGTCAATCACATATGGTAGAAAAAGCTCTGACCTATTTCAATTAAATTCATCAAGAATGTATTGAATACCTACTTTCTGCCAGGTATCATGTTACAAAGATAAAATAAAAAAATAATTCCTGCCCTCAAAAATCTTACATAGTTTTGGGACAGGTAGACAACATGTATACATAAGTCAAAACCTCTTTCATATCTCTCTCTCTGTATATATGTGTGTGTATTTACAAATATGACATATATATATACAAATATATATGTATATATATATATATATATATGTGTGTGTGTGTGTGTGTGTGTGTGTGCATGTGTATATATATGTAATATGCAGGGTGTCCTAAAAGTCTTAAACTTTTTAAGCTTAAGCAGTTTTAAGCTTAAATAACTATTCCTGCTAGAACTAGAATATTGTATACAGTAATAGAAATATTGTAATGATAATCATCTGAGAAAGATTTAGCTACCTGTGATAATTACAATGATCCATGACAATTCTAAAGGGCTCATCATGAAAAATGTTATCCACTTTCAAAGAGATACCTGATGAACTCTGAGTAGAGTGAGTCATTTTTTTTTTCACTTTATTTTTCTTACTTGTTTTTTTTTCCTCAGAACATGACTAAAGTGAAAATACATTTTGCTTGGCTTCATATGCATAATGAGTGGTATATTTGGAACTGAAAATGAAAGTTCTTTAAAAATGTTTTAAAAGATGTATTAATTGTACAAACTTATAAAATGATACTTGAAAGGTTTATTATTGAACATTTTAAAATATTGATTTATTTCTTATTAAAATACAACATAACCAATATCTTGTGCTATATGACATTCTAGTTGATTTTCACATTTTGTAAAAATTTTCATTGGCTGCTGTCCACTGACTGAAAGGATTATGTTTATAATCCTAGCCTTAAAACATCCAAAAAACAAGGTATTGATGCATACATGGCTGTTTTGACATGAACTCACAAGAAAAATTCTAATAGAAATAGATGCGCTGACCATGGGGGCCAAGCAGATGATATTCTCTACCTATTCAGTGGTTTGAGAAATTGTCATTCAGAAAATGTTACACCCATAATGCATAATTGTGAGGTGACCCATCTTGTTAAAATGAAATGTTATCATTAAAAATTCACAAAACTTTATAAATATAAAAGAAATTTAAATAATTAACCTTCAAATTATTTTTAAAATAAATTTGTAGCTTTTATACTTTTGAATTTATTAAAGTTTAAAACTGAACTAAGATTTTGGGACATGTTGTATTTCACATTACTCCCCAGTGTGCACGCTTCCATCAAATTGACCATGCATGACATTCTATCCCATGCTTTTATGCTATCTACACAAAAAAGAGACTTTGTGTAGGAGGTGATACTAGAGATTTTAGGAGGTATAGGTTTGAAGGTAGAAGTTCTCAGCCTGGGACATGGCCTATGCTGAGGCTGAGCTGAACCTTGACTGGGATCATTTTGGCTAGAATGGACTATCTGTGAGAGAAAGTGATGGGAAATCAGTATAGAAAGATAGATGTATTCAATACCATTCAGCAAGTATTTATTTAGTACCTGGCAGGTACCAGACACTCTGTTAGGCTCTGGAGATTCAAAGACAAAAATAAAACAGCCCCTGCCCTCAAGAAGCTTGCATTCTATCTGAAGAGTGAGAGGAGGTATTCATGAGTATGAATACAAAATCATATGTATATGGTAAACAAAATATTTTTCCAGAGGACACATCTATTAACTTGGAGGGGGAAGATGGGAAGAGAAGCAGAATGAGTGTCTCTTTAACTCCAAAGGGAAATTGGGAATTCTCTGAGGTGGTGATCAGAAGTATATTCCAGCCTGTATAGCACCACGGAGATGGGGATGGAAGGTACTGAATGGAAATTGGTAAGTAGAGCAGTTTGGCTGGAATGTATAATCTATGAAGGTGAGAAATCCTTGATAAGCCTGGAAAAGGAGCCTGGAGTCAGATTGTGAAGCATTTTATCCCAGAAGCAAATAGAGAACCATTTGTATTCCTAGAGTTGAGATGGATATGGTCAGATATGTGATCTAGGGATATCAATTGGACGACTTTGTAGAGGACAGGTTGTAGAGGGGCAAAACTGGAGGCCAGAAGACCAATTAGTCCCGGAGAGAGGTGATGAAGGTATGAACTGGGCTTGCCCTGGACAGCGGAGTGGTGATTGTGATAGTGGAGCCAAAAGAACAGATCAGAGATATACTGTGAAGGTTGAAGTGTCAAGATTTGGCAACTCATAAGGGAGGGTGAGGGAGAGGGAAGAGCTGAGAATGACTACAAGGTTGTGATCCTAGGTGACTGGAAAAATGGAGGTACCCACAACAAAAACAAGGAAGTTAGAAAAGAAAGCACATTCTGTTTTTTGGACATGTTGAGTTTCAAATGCCTTTGGAACATCTAGGCTGAGAGGTGGTAACTAGAGTTTGGGACAGAGGAGAGAGTTGGATATGTAGATGTGAGAATCATTTGCATAGAGGTGATAATTGAATCCATCCTTTTATTTGTTACAATCCATTGATTTGTTGGAATCCAGTTGGAATCTGTGACTAAGCCAAGTAACTGTAATTTGCTTATCAGTATACAGCTTGGATTTTTGTCGAAACTGCAAACTTTTAAAATTTAATTTGATAAACATTTATTATGCACCTAGTATGTTTCAATCGACAAACATTTACTAAACACCTGCAATATGCCAAACACTGTACTAGGTGCTGGGATATGAATACAAAGAATGAAACAATCCCTTCTTGGATGATTTTCCATTCTTTTGGGTTTTTTTTTGGTTTTTTTTTGGTGAGGCAATTGGGGTTAAGTGACTTGCCCAGGGTCACACAGCTAGTAAGTGTCAAGGGTCTGAGGCTGGATTTGAACATGATTTTCCATTCTAATGGGAAAGATGAGTTCATAATAAAGTACATATAGAATACATATAAATAAGTTCAAAATACTTAAATACAAAGCAGTTTGGTAGAAAGGATGTGTACTAGCAATTGGAGTATCAGGAAATGTTTCATGTAGAGGATGAAGCTTGATCTGCATCTTGAAGGAAAGAAAGGATTGTGTTTGGTAGAAGTTAGGAGGGACTGCATCCCAGGCATTTAACAGGACGTTTTTTTAGGTGCCGGGGTACAGAAACAACAAATAGTCTCTACCCTCAAGGAGTTTACATTCTTTTGGGGAACTACAATCTATCATTCAGGGCAATTCAAGTAGAGAGAAAGCATTAATAACTTGGGAGACCAGGGAAGGTTTCATGAAGTAAATGCATGAAGTAGCATCTGAACTAAGACTTAAATGAAATTCAGGATTATGACAGCCATAGAGGAAGGAGGGCTTTCCAGTCATCAAGCATGGTTGCATGGTTATATTGAAAGTCATGCTAACTCACTGACCCCATTGTTCCCAGTCCTGCTTGTCAGTTAGTGTTGGTGGAGATTTTGCTTAGTCTGCAGCTTTTGTATTACCTACTATCCAGAACTAACAGGTAACAAGGGAGGAGCTAACATGCCATCCCCTTTTGTTGAAGTGGATTTATCTGAATTGTCTTTATCTCATTACAAAAGTTATCAGTAAAAGTTGATTCTATCTTGAATCTCTTGCTGATCTTTAATGATCAGCCTGTCAGCATATTTTTTTTTAAATAAATGTATAATTCTCCTTTTCCTGATTTTTGCCTCTATATTCAGGGCAAAAGCAAGAAACAGAGTATGTTTAAAAGAATTATGTGAAATAAATCTGGAAAAGCAAGAGCAATACTGTGTCAGGTTTTAAATGCAAGGCTAAGTTGATCAAACAGATCATTGAGGCAATAAGGAGTTGTTGGGTTTTTTTTTTTTTAGTGAGGCAATTGGAGTTAAGCCCAGGGTCACACAGCTAGTAAGTGTTAAATGTCTGAGGCCGGATTTGAACTCAGGTACTCCTGAATCCAGGGCCAGTGCTCTATCCACTGCGCCACCTAGCTGCCCCAATAGGGAGTTTTTGAGCAATTGAGTAATCGAGACAGTTTTTGTCTTGGGAATATTTTGGACAGCTGAATTGAAAAGGAGAAAGCAGACACAGGGAAACTTATTTGGAAGCTATTTTGAATTATAAATAGTTTTAATATCTCCCTATGATGAAAAGATATGAGAGAAGGAAGATGGAAGGGTCAGGCCATTGTCCCAAAGACACTCTTTTCTTTTTTAAAATTGTATTCATTTTGAACTTAAATACACCCCCACATTTCCATGTACACACAACACACACGCACACACACAAATTCAATATGAAACCACAAATCTCCATTTCACACCATTTACTTTTTCTTTTTTTTTTAGTTAGAATAAGGTGGTAGTTTATTTAGGGGCAAGGGAAGGGAAGGGGGGGGGAAGGGAAACCATGACAGAAATCCTTGGACTTCTCATGGGGTGATAGGTACAAAGCAAGTGGCTCAGAGGTACCAATCTCCCACACCATTTACTTTAAAAAAAACCTATGTAATAAACACTACGCATTGTTTTCAAAGCTATTCTGTTTTTCTGTGCTTCCTTCTGTTATCTTTTGTTCTTTGCTATACACTTTTTTTCTCACTTCCTTCCCACCTTGCACTAGAGAAGGCCACCATTAGACACAGATATGTGTGTATAAATAAAAATATAGTGTGGATATATAAATAAATATATGAGCATACACATGTGTGTATACATGTGAATGTAAAATTAGACTAAACATACTTCTATTTATCAATTCTTTCTCTGAAGGTGGATAGCATCTTCCTTCATGCATCCTTTATAATTGATTTGAGTATTTATAATACTCAAAATGACTTAGTCATTCACAGTTGTTCTTTTTTTTTTTTTCTGGTAAGGCAATTGGGCTTAAGTGACTTGCCCAGGGTCACACAGCTAGTAAGTGTGTCAAGTGTCTGAGGCCGGACTTGAACTCAGGTCCTCCTGATTCCAGGGCCAGTGCTCCATCCACTGCGCCACCTAGCTGCCCCCACAGTTGTTCTTTGAAAAATATTTCTGTTACTGTATTGGGAAACATATCTAATAGTGGTGTGTGATTTAAAATTCTAAATGTGGGTTCTAATCTGTCCCCCCACTTTTAGGGGGAAACTGACTAAAATCACTGATCAACGAGTTTAGGTTTTTTAAGGGTTTATTGAAAGATAGTAAAAGAAACAGAAAGATTGAGAACAGATTTCCTATAACCTGGCAATCCTAACTTTCCTAAACTTCCCACTTTTGAAGTCCTCTGCCACCACGCTGATCTCTCGCACCAAAAGAAGAAGAGCTCTCTCTCGCCAGCGTCAGCTTCCTCCTTCATGTTCCCTTCCTAAAAATGGGAGGTTCTTCAAGCTGATTGGCTAGCATCATTCAAATTCATTGGTTCACTGGACCTGAAGGTGGTCTCGATGTAAAGTTCAAAGTTTTTAGCTTCTGAGAACAATACCTTCTTAAGTAGCCTCTTAAGTACCAGCCAGATGTGCTTACAATCTAGTTAACCGGAAGTAAGTCTGTCACAGTCAGTCGCTCTCACCCAATTCAATCAGTTTTGATCAATCTCCAGATGGGCCCCTAAGTATCTGCTAAATCTCATCTACCACATTCTATTATCTTGACACAGTGGCATTGCTGGATCTAAGGTTATATATGGTTTTATAGCTCTTTGGGCATAATTTCAGATGGCTCTCCAAAATGGTTGGATCAGTTCACAGTTCTACCAACAGTATATTAGTGTCCCAATTTTCCCACATTCCCTCCAACATTTGTCATTTTCCCCTTCTATCATTTTAGTCAGTCTGATGCTTGATACATATGACATATCTCAAAGTTATTTTAATTTGTATTTCTCTAATTAATAATGATTTTGAATATTTTTCATATGACTATATATAGGTTTAATTTCTTCATCAAAAAACTGCCTGTTCATATTCTTTGATTATTTATCACCTGGGGAATGACTCATATTCTTATAAGCTTGACAAAGTTCTCTATATATTTGAGAAATGAAAACTGTCTTAAATCCCTCCCCTCCCCCAATTTTCTGATTTCCTTCTAATCTTGGCTACATTGGTTTTATTTCTAAAAAAAATTATTTTATTTAAAGTAATCACAATTATCAATTTTATACCAGACAATGCTATCTCTTTTATCCATAAATTCTTTTCCTCTCCATAAGTCTGATAGGCAATATGTTCCATGTTCTAATTTTCTTATGATATCTCCCTTTAAATCTAGGTCATCAATCCAATCTGACCATATCTTGGTAAATGGTGCAAAATTTTGATCTATGCTCAATTTATACCAGACTACTTTCTAGTTTTCCCAACAAATTTTATCAAATAATAAATTTTTTTCCCCAAAACTTAAATCTTTACATTTGTCAAAAATAAGGTTTCTATAATCATTTGTTACTCTAAATCCACTGATCTACCTCTCTATTTCTTAGCTAGTATCAGATACTTTTGATAATTACTGCCTTATAATATAGTTGAAGTTTTGGTACTGTTGAACCTCTTCCTTTACATTTTCCCTTATTAATTTCTTTGATATTCTTGACCTTTTGTTCTTCCAAATGAATTTAGTTATTATTTTTTCTAGCTCAATAAAAGGTTTTTTTTTTGACAATTTAATTGGGGTGGCAATAATAAGTACATGAGTTTAGGTAGAATTGTCATTTTTATTATAATGGCTCTGTCTACCCATGAACAATTAATATTTCTCCAATTATTTAAATCTGACTATTTGTGTAAAAAGCATTTTATAATTATTTTTATGTAGTTCCTGGGTTTATCTTAGCAGGTATACTTCCAGGTATTTTATATTGTCTATAGGTATTTTAAATTGAGTATCTCTTACTATCTCTTCTTTAAGGGTTTTGTTGGTGATATATAGAATCACTGATGATTTATGTGGGTTTATTTTATATACCACTACTTTGCTAAAATTATTAATCCTTTTGGCTAACCTTTATGTTGAATCTCTAGGATTATATATATATACACATATGTATGTATGTATATGTATGTATATGTATATATATGTACCATCTGCAAAAAAGATGGTTTTCTTACCTCATTTATGATTATTTCAATTTATTTTTCTTTCCTCATTGCTTTTGCTAGCATTTCTATTGTTTTTTGTCCTTCATTCTCAAGGAGGACCATGTCATTGGGGTGATGTCAGCACTGAATTGGATTTTTTAAGTGAGAAAGGGCTATGCAAGGTCACCAACCTCATTTTCTCTTGCAGAGCCATCTGGGTCCAGTGGCAAGATATATATCAGGACAACTGGAGATGGCCCTAGATGGTTTTTTAAGGCAATTGGGGTTAAGTGACTTGCCCAGGGTCACACAAGCTAGGAAGTGTCTAAGGTGAGATTTGAACTCAGGTCCTCCCAACTTCATAGCCAGTGCTCTATCTATTGTGCCACCTAGCATTTCTAATACACTTGAGTAATATTGGTGATAATGGGCATCCTTGTTTCACTCTTGATCTTATTAGGAAGACTTCTAGTTTATGCCCATTACAAATAATGCTTGCTGATGGTTTTAGGTAGATGCTTCTTTTCATTTTAAGGAAAAATCTATTTATATCTATGCTAAGTGTTTTAAATATGAATGGGTGTTGTATTTTGTCGAAAAGCTTTTCTTTACTATTGATATAATCATGTGGTTTTTGTTACTTTTGTTAGTGATATAGTCAATCCTATTAATAGTTTTTCTTATGTTAAACCATCCTTGCATTCCTGATATAAATCTCACTAGGTGACAATGTATAATCTTTGTGATATATTTTGTAGTCTCTTAGCTAATATTTTATTTAGGATTTATAATTTTCTTTCTCTGTTTTTGTTCTTCCTGATTTAGATATCAGTACCATACGTGTTTTATGGAAGGAGTTTGGTAAGACTCCTTTGCCTATTATTCCAAATAATTTATTTAATATTAGAATTATCTAATATTAGAATTTAATATTAGAATTTAATATTAGAATATTAGCTGATCTTTAAGTATTTAGTAGAATTCCCTTGTAAATCCGTCTGGTCTTGATGCTTTTCTTTTTGTTTGTTTTGGAAGCTTATTTATGGCATGTTCAATTTCTTTTTCTGAAATAGATTTATTTAGAGATTCTATTTCCTCTTCTGTTAATCAAGGAAGTTTACATTTTGTAATTATTCTTCCATTTCATTTAAATGTTAAATTTATTGTGATATAATTGGGTAAAAAACTCCTTATTATTGCTTTAATTTCATCTTCATTCACCCTTTTCATTTTTAATACTAGTGATTTGGTTTTCTTTTTTTCTTTTTTCTTATTTTGGTTTTCTTTTCTTTAAAAACATATTAACCAGGGGAAGCTAGGTGGTGCAATGGATAAAGCACAGGCCCTGGAGTCAGGAGTACCTGAGTTCAAATCTGGCCTCAGACACTCTGGGCAAGTCACTTAACCTCAATTGTCTCACCAAAAAAAAGGAATTAAAAATATATTAACCAATGGTTTACTAATTTTATTGATTTTTCAAAAAAGCAACTCCTAGTTTTATTTATTAATTCAATCATTTTATCACATTCAAGTTTATTAATCTCACATTTAATTTTTAGGATTTCCAATTTGGTGTTTACTTGAGGATTATTAATTTGTTCTTTTTCTAGGTTTTTTTTTAAAATTATATACCCAATTCATTGGTCTGTTCTTTCTCTATTTTGTTGATATAAGCATTTAGAAATATAAGTTTTCCTCTTATTACTGCTTTTCCTATATCCCATAGGTTTGGTATATTGTCTCATTATTGTCATTCTGTTTAATGAAATTACTAATTTCCCCCAATGATTTGTTCTTTAACCCACTCATTCTTTTTTTTTTCTTTGATCTTTTTGTGGGGCAATGAGGGTTAAGTGACTTGCCCAGAGTCACACAGCTAGTAAGTGTCAAGTGTCTGAGGTCATATTTGAACTCAGGTCTTCCCAAATCCAGAGCTGGTGCAGTATCCACTATGCCAACTAGCTGCCTCTCCACTCATTCTTTAAAATTAGGTTGTTTAATTAATTTTTCATCCAATTAATTTTTAAGCTGTGTTTCCATGGTCCCTTATTATAATTTTATTATACTCTGGAAAGTATGCATTTAATATTTCTGCTTATCTGCACTTAAATATAAAGTTTTTATGACCTAATATATGGTCAATTTTCTTAAAGGTACCACTGCAAAAATGTACATTCCTTTCTGTTCGCATTTAGTTCTTTCCAGATATCTATCATATCTAGTTTATCTAAAATTCCTTTCATCTTTTGGACTTTTTTCTTATTTATTTTTATTAGATTTATCTACTTCTGACAGGAAAAAATTGAAGTCCCCCCAATTATAGTTTTGCTATCTATTTCCACCTGCAATTTGGCTTTTCCTTTAAAAATCTGAATGGTATAGCATTTGATTATATAGGTTTAGTACTGATATTACTTCATTATCTCTGATACCTTTTGTCATAATGTAGTTTCCCTATTTGTCTCTGTTTTATTGAAACTATTTTAGCTTTGACTTTGTTTGAGATCATGATTCCTACCTTTGCTTTTTCTGCATCAGTTGAAGCATAATAAATTCTGTTCTAGCCCTTTATTTTTACTGCGTGTATCACTCATTTAAAAATATGTTTCCTGTCAGTAACATATTGTTGGATTCTAGTTTTTAATCCATTTTGCTATTTCCATTTTGTGGGTGAGTTAATACGATTTACATTCAAAGTTATAATTACTAGTTTTGTATTTCCCTCTATACTATTTTTCCTTTTCTCCTTCTCTTTTTACCCTATCCCTCCTCAAGTCTAATTTACTTCTAACCACTGCTCCCTAATTTTCACCCCTTCTAAGAGTTTCTCCCTCATCTTTACCCCTTTCCCTTTTATTCCTTAATCTTGCTACCCTTCTAAGACTCTCTCCTTTAACTTTTCCCTTTACCCTCTTATTTCGTGTTCTGCACACCCTCACCCTCCTATTTCTTTGTAAGTTAAGACTTTTATAACCTATTTGATGTTTATGCTATTCCCTTTTCAACCCAGTTCTGATAATAAAAGGATTCTGGCACTATGACTCTCCACCTCCTCCTGCCTCTACTGCTATAGTTCTTATATTTGCACCCCATTTGTATGAGACAATTGCTCCATTTTACCTCTCCCTACTCAATTATATTTTAGGATCATCACATCATACTCAATTCAACCCCAAGTCTTCTTGCATGCTCTTTCAAACTACCCAACTAGTAAAATTCTCAAGAGATACAAATCACATTTTCTCATATAAGAAGAAAGCAATTTGACTTTATTAAATCCCTTATAATTGGTCTTTAATGTTTACCTTCTTATGCTTCTCCTGAATCTCATTAGTAAAATTTTCCATTCAGTTCTGATCTTTTTGTTACAAATACTTGAAAGTTCTTTAATTCATTAAATATACTTCTTTTCCTTCTGTTCAGGATTATTCTTAGTTTTGCTGTGTAAGTTATTGTTGTTTACAAACTCAGCTCCTTTGCTCTTCAGAATACAATGTTCTTCAGAATATAATGTTCACTTCAGTCTTTTAATGCAGAAACTGTGGTTCCACAGTATTTAATTTGGGGTTTTTTCTAGGTGCTTATATTAGTTTCTTCTTGACCTGGGAGCTTTGAAACATGACTATAATAATGTTTCTATGAGTTTTCATCTTGGTATCTCTTTCAGGTGGTAATTGGTAGAGTTTTTCAATTTTCATTTTACCCTTGTGTTTTAAAACTTCAGGGCAATTTTACCTAATAATGTCTTGATGTATAATGTCTAGTTTTTAAGTTATTATTATAACATTCAGGTAGTCCAACAATCCTTATTATTGTTTCTCCTTGATCTATTCTTCAGGTCAATTGTTTTACATTATCTTCTATTTTCCCATTCTTTTGGTTTTGTTTTATTATTTCTTTCTGTCTTATGACAAAATATTAGGAGACCCTCTGTTTTCCAGAGCTAAGTCCCAGCAAGCAAACTGTGCCTTGGGCTTGGTAAAACAACAATCCTTTGCACCCACCCGCTGGATGATCTCACCCTCTGGCAAAATCACATAATTAACCAGGTGTTCTCTGAGCTGGACAAGCACTGAACAAATTTGGAAAGTTCTGTAATGAATCAAACTTGTCACATTCTTGCTGTTATTCTTCATTGTCAGGGCTACAGCTCACTGGGCAGCCACTAGTATAAGTATTGAGATCTTCTCACACTACCTTGAGCCTTTCCACTAGAGGTGGGGTCCTGGCACATGTGTCCTTGGTTGCAAGCCATTTTCCTCACTTTGAAAATTAAACTTCTCTTTGATTCCTGCCTCTCCTGCCTCTAGCCTACTCTGTTCAGCTCTAGCTATTCACAGATTAGAGGCTGGTTCTGGTCCATTGACACAACATCCTTAGCTTCCCCTTACCCAATTCTAATTTTTAAGGAGTTATTTTCTTCTGTAAGTTTTTGGAACTCCTTTTCTGGTTGCTTGACTTTCTTTTCATAATTTTCTTGACTTGCTCTTTTTTTACTTGATTTAAAAAGCCCTTTTAAAGCTCTTTTAAAACTCTTTTTGGGGGGCAGCTACATGGTGCAGTGGGTAGAGCATCGGCTCTGGAGTCAGGAGGACCTGAGTTCAAATCCAGCCTCAGACACTTGACACTTACTAGCTGTGTGACCCTGGGCAAGTCACTTAACCCCAATTGCCTCACCAAAACAAAACAAAAAAACAAAACAAAACAAAAAACCCTCTTTTGGGGCTTGTGACAAATTGACATTTTTATTTGAAGCCCCAAATCATTTTCTAAAGAAGTAGAAACTTCTTTTAAGTGACACTACTCCAGAGTTTGGGGCAGCTGGGCGATGCAGTAGAAAGAGTGCCAGGGCTAGAATCCTTTTCCTGAGTTCAAATCTGGGCTTAGACAGTTACTACTGATTCTGGGTGAGTCACTTAACCCTCCTGTTTACCTTATTTTTCTCATCTGTAAAATAAGCTAGAAAAAAAGAAATGGCAAACCATTCTAGTATCTTTGCCAAGAAAACCCCGAATGGGGCCATAAAAAGTCAGACACGACTGAACAACAACAACAAAGTCCAAAGTTTTCCAAAGTAGGGCATGTACCCTCAGGGGCTGATGATGGTGGAACATTAATAAATGGTCAAAATTATTGGTTTTTCTTTAGTACCCTCCCTTCTAAATGAATTTACTTTTTTTCCCCAATGATACTAACACATTTAATTCACCTCAACAGACAGTGAATACAATATGCAGGCATGCCCAGACCCTGGACTTGGCATGCTGGCACACACTAAGGTGACCATTCTTCCCTTAAGGAGAAGGGGAAAGGTGAATGGTAACATTTGCCCAGTGTTTGCTGGCACATCTGTTCTGGCCTCTGTGCATGATTATGGTGCAGCCCAGTGAGTACTTGCTATAGCATATCTAAACAGGTCCAATTTGTATCATTGTATGTTGCAGTTAGTTCCTGATACTAATGATTGGTTATCTCACTACCTGCTGCCTTTAAATATGAAGTGTATCAGCATCAAGTTGAACAATCTTTGTGTGAAACTTAAAAGTACCATATCTATCAAATTTCTCAGCAATTTCATTTGGGTAAATTCAATATAATAAGCAGTTTTTCAAAACCCCTAGAACTTTACAATTCTGGATTTACAACTTTAAAAATGGAAATAACTTTAAAAATGGATAACTGACCTTTCTAACAACCACAACAACAATAATAGCTAATATATATATTTATATATATACATATATAAAGTTTAATATGTGGCAGGCACTGTGCTAAATGCTTTACAATTATTATTTCATTTGATCCTCACAATAACTCTGGGAGGTAGGTGTTATTATTTTCCCCATTTTAGAGATAAAGAAAATGAGGCAGAGGTTAAGTAACTTGCCAAGGTTACACAGTTAGTGTCTGAGCCTAGATTTGAACTCGGGTCTTTCTGATTCCAGGCCCAGTGCTCTATCCAATGTTCCATCTAGCTGGTCCTTAGGTAGTAAATAAATAAATTGAAAAAAATTAATTTTAAAAAAAAATTTTAAATTTAATTTTCTTAAAATTTTTGTCATCTCTATTTTTTTTCCAAAAATTTAATACTGTCCCTTTGTGCTGGATAAATATTTCATTAGTTTAAAAAGAAAATCTACTGAGAGAGTTGCACCACTACAAGCAAACAGGGTAAAGATAGTTTAAGGAGGAGAAATAGAGGAAAACAAACAAAAAAGCCCAAATCCAGAAAATATGATCCATAATATTTATCTTTTTTTTTTTGGTAGGGCAATAAGGATTAAGTGATTTGCCCAGGGTCACACAGCTAGTGTCAAGTGTCTGAGGCTGGATTTGAACTCAGTTCCTCCTGAATCCAGGGCCAGTGCTTTATTCACTTCATCACCTAACTGCCCCCATAATATTTATCAATGTGATTTATAGGTACTATGTTCTATGGAGAAGAAAGATGTCTGATTATTCTTTGTGCAAATGCTTTAGTAGATTATATGACACAATATACTGCATATACAGAATATATTGCTAAAGCAAGAACTTTTTCAGGAGAAAATTTGATATTAATAAGCAAAATAATTGGCTCCCTTATATATTTACTTATAGAGTTACTAAGCATAAAAGCCTCATTCATTCAATAGGAGAAACATTTGGTGCTATGTGCAGCTATTGAAATGGTTGAAGTGATGCTTGGCAAGTCATATGCAAAGAAGCTTTGAGTTGATTCCACTTGCAGAAAATACAGTGTGAAGGAGAATTGCCATCTGTTTGAAGTCCTTTCCAATCTTCTAATCAGAAATATTAGATCACTTAAGTGGGAAACTAAAATCTTTTTCATGAGTGTGTTTTGAAGGGATGAAGCAACATGTATACTTTAAAATGCTAATTTGATTACCTACGTATGATAGATAGTTGAAAATCTTAGGGAGAATTGATTAATTTGCAAACTTACTTATGGCAATATTACATTGAGAGCAGATTTCAATATCATTTATGCGTTTTTAAAAGTGAAAAAGTTATATTGTAGGAGAATGGTATAGGGCTCTGCAATGAAGGACTTTGGTGTCAGGATGAAGTGTATGTTCATAAACTCTAGCACAAAATGTCATCTCATTCTATTTGAGCACATTGTATTTTTCATAATACCTTTTATCAAGAAATACAAGTGAGATACTATGTATGAATTTTTTAAGTTGTTACAAAAGGTATCAGCTTTTAAAAAACAATCCATTGAAAGGAAGGTCTGTTGCAAAATTGTGTGATGACATGGGGGACTTCTATATTATAATGAAATACTCTGCCTTTTTCATGCTCTTACTTGAAGGATGTTTGAGCTTATTGAAGAATTTGCTATTTTTCTTTGTGATAATGATTTGTAAAATGGATATGTTTGATGGATATTCTTGAACAACTGAGTACTTGAAATGAATCCATGCAGGGTCCTCAAATTTGTACTCTGACCCAGAAAGTTAAAGTTATTTCACCTATGAAAAAGAGCTATGACTAATAAAATTTTAAAACATATTTTGTGTATTCTGAAATTTTTAAAAAATCCTCTCCAAATTAAATAGAAGTAAAGACCTACTTTTTTTTTATCCCTTGAATGAGCTACAGAAGCAGTTTTTGTTTTATTTTAAATACTTAGATATCGATATATACAAATGGATAAGGAACACATTTGTTTTAAACAAATATGGTAGATTGGGTCTATCTGAATAAGAATGGTAGATAGATTTATCTCATGATAGTACATAATTTTTTTTTTAAGTGAGGCAGTTGGGATTAAGTGACTTGCCCAGGGTCACACAGCTAGTAAGTGTTAAGTGTCTGGGGCTGGATTTGAACTCAGGTCCTCCTGACTCCAGGGCCGGTGCTCTATCCACTGCACCATCTAGCTGCCCCCATAAAAAATATTTGACTTGAAATTCTTATTTTTTGGCCATAGAGGAATAAAATGTTCTCTAAATTTTTTCAAACAAAATGATAGATTTTTTTTTCTGTTTGTAATATCTCACTTATGTGAAATATAGTTTTCTCCTATAGCTATTAAAAAGACAAAGTATTGATATTCAGTATTGGTTGAAAAATAGTTATAAAAAAGTAGCAATATCACCAAAAACACCATGTTTTGAGAAATGTCAGGCTAAAAAAGTAAGTTTACTATCAATTACAATATTATTATGTTCGTTATGTTATAGATAGAAAAATCAACAAAATTTTTCTAATTAATATCCCTGTTGCTTTTATTATACATTTAAGATTGTGAGGACTTATAAGAATTTTAGCAAATTCTTAATTTTATTTAAATAAAATGTGAACTTAGAACATTATTTGCCTAGATTCTTTATTAAAAGTCTCCATGGGGAGAATATGATCATTATTTTTAGTAAAAAGAAAGGTGGTTGTTGCTACATAAAAACTGGAAACCTCTGGCTTAGTCAAATCAAACCTGTAAATTGTGAGAGTCTTTTGTCTACAAGTATTTTTTTTTTTTGGAATTTCATCCAATAGGTATTCTTATGATGGTACAAGTATTTGGTTTGGTTTTCCTCCTGGACAATTCCATTGCTATATTTTAGACCAGGTTGATATTTGAAAATCAGACTTTTTTTCCTGCACAGATTTCCAAATTGAAGGTCTCAGCTTTGCACCAGTTTAAAGACAAGTGGCTCTTTATTCAATATGGGTGGCACCATTCTCCTCTTTAGAAATTGTGGTGTTTCTTTAAAAGGTATCCAGTTTATCTAGTCTAACAAAGGTGGGAAATAAGAGAAAATAGTAGTGCAGATGAGGTAAATCCTACAAGAAAAAAGAGTAGTCAGAGTACATTGATGTTTACAAATTTTAAAAAGGAAAGAGAATAATAACTCTTGCCCAATCAGCATCCTGGCTTACATCTAGAAAATGCTTTTCTATTTGATCTTCTCAACAAACCTGTCAGCTAGGTACTGTTACCATCCTAGAAAGAGAATATATCTTGCCTTCTCTCACCACCAGGATCAGAGAACCATCTATCCGAGTGTCCAGAGACCGTGCTCCCTCACTCTGAGGGGTATTAATTAACCCATAATTGTAGATGAACCTAGGGCATAGTTGCCTTGACAGTTGATTGGAGGGTGAGGAAATCAACCATACCTTAACCTTCTATAGCTAGCCATTCTTTGGACTGGAGCCTTGTCCCATCCAGTGATCCAATCTCCATTTTTCACCCTATACTAGTGCTGAGCTAGTTCATGTAGCTTGTCACATGGTTTGATGGCTCCCCATTTATTGTCTCCTTCCTCCAAACCTGGCTCCCTGCAAAAAAACACAGTACCTCTAGACACATTCTCCAGATCTGGATATGCCTTCTTCCATGTCCTCAAAACATTGAGCCAGGAAGAGGAATAGGTATGCTTCTTGATCCTTGATACTTTTAGACCCCCTACCATTGTCACTAAGCAACCTCTCTCCTTTTGAAGTTCAATCTATTCAGACATAGCAACCTCTCCTTATCTTTATTCTCTATTGGCTGGCTCCCAGGTCATTTCTGTTCCTTTCTCAAAATAGTTGAGTTCCTGGCTTATTGTCTTTCTCTCCATCCTAATGCCTATTGTTATACTTAAGAATTTCACTTACATGTTGATATCCCCTCAAAAATTCCTAGTTCATCAACTTCTTCAACTCCTATGACCTTCCACTTTGGGGATGGTCATACCAGTGATCTCATTACCTAAAAGTAAGCTACCATGGTCTATAACTCTGAAATCTATCATTCAGCTCCTTCCCTTCTGTCTTTCTTTGTGTCTCACCACTCTTAAGCCTTTATCCATCCTCACCATAGTCTGAAGTCACTCTACCCTTCCCTGCTTTCCAAGGCCATCACCCTTGCTTTGGCCTCACTTTCTTCTTTTCCAAATCTTGACCCTTTGAGTGAACTAATTTAACTTTAAATCATCTTCTACCCTTGAATCTCTTGCCCAATTAATAGTCATCCTTTTCCAAACCCCAACCCTGCATCTGCCTTCTCTTTGCTGCTGGACACAGCCTGTAATTCTTCTGAATACAGTAAAAATTCATGTTAACATTCTCAAATGGGCCCTTATTGGTATGCACTATTTCTTTTATCTTTACTGATTGCCTTTTTATCAAACTCCCTACGATGGCCATTTTGAAACTTTATTTTCTTTCTACAAGTCATCTCTACCATCTCATGTTCCCTTCCATCTCAACAGAAAACTTCATTTTAGTGGAAGAAATAGAGGCTACCCATTGTGAGCTTCCTCTCTTCCCCAATTTCAACTTCAAATTCCTTCACCATTATCCTCTGTTCTCTTTTCTTCCAGCTTCAAAGAAGGGGCTTTCTTTTTGACAATGACAACTCTTCTACGATTGCCCCTGATACTATTCCCTTTTGTCTCCTTTGGAACTCTATTTCACTCATTCCTTTCTCTTCATAATTTTCAATCTCTCCTTACATACAGGCTCCTTCCTTACTGCCTATACGCATGCCCAGGTCTTCCCCATTTAGTTTTTCTCTCTGTATCTTCTCTCATTAAAACACTCCTTATCAACAGACTGCTCTTACACATCTCCACCTGGATGTCTCATAGTTACTTCAAAGTCAACAAGTCCAAAATGGAATTCATTATTTCCCTTCCCTAAACCTGCCCTTTCTGCATATCACTATTCTTCCAGTCAGTTGGGTCCAGTTTACAATTTAGAAATCATCTTAGCTTCTTCACTCTCCATATTCAATCAGTTGCCAAGTTTTGTCAACTCTACAACTGCAAAAATTCTTACATCCATCCCCCTTCTCTCCACTCACCTGGCTGTTATGTTAGTTCAGGCCCTCATCAGATGTTGCAGGGATTATTGCTGTAATCTCTTAATTGTTCTTCCTGCCTTCAGGCTTTCTACTCCTCAGTCCATCCATCACAATCTTCTTAATTGATATTCCTAATGCACAAGTCTGGACATGTTACTCTTGGGACTCTGGATTCTTCAAAGCATAGTGCTCTGAGCAATGTGGTTTATTTCTCTCCTTTAAATGCAGTTTCTCCCATTAGAATACAAGCTTCTTGATGCCAGGGACTAGTTCTCTTGCTTGGATTTGTATTACTATTGCTTAGTATGGTTTTGGGCACATAGTATTTAGTGAATACTTTTCATTCATTCATTCATTCATTCAGCTCCAATTACTTCCTATTGCCTCTAGGATGGAACATATACTCCTCTATTTGGCACATGAAACCCTCCACTTAAAAGCTCCAGCTCATCTTTCTAGACTGAGCACATATTCCTCCTCTAACATTCTATGTTCCAGACAAAGAAAGCTACTTACTGAGGTACTATCCCAAAGGAGATGCTATATAGTTATAAAACCTGGTGATTATCTGTACTCTCAGCCACTGGAGAGAGGAGGAAGCATTCTTTGGTTTCTTCTCCAGTCCACCTCATGTGGTTAGTCCTGTTCTTCTAGAACTTATAGAATAGCAAGTCCTAGGTACATATGGAGTTAAGGTAAACTCCAAAGATCTTAGGGTTGAAAGGGCCCTTAAAAACTATCTTTTCCAATGTATTTATTTTACACATGTGACAACAGATCTCAAGCAGTTAAGGAATTCTCCAGGTTCACTCAGTTAACCAGGTTTACTGACCCCAAATCCAAATATTTTATATGGGCTACTGGGGCTCTTTAGCTTTAGCCCAGATCCCCAAAAGGCAGGATTCTCTTTCATATTGTACTAGTTATAACACTTCCAGAAGGGAGAAGTAATTAAGTTTGCAGATTTGGGGAGAAAAACCAAAACAAATTAGATACAAAAAGAAGAAAGAATTATTGGACATTCCTCCTTAGTTCACCTTACAACAGGAAGACTCCCCTAATTATAAGAGAATTATAAAATTTCCTTGGGTTCCTTTCTTTCTAAAAAGACAACTTCCTGAACTCTTCCATCATTTCCTATTCCACAATATTCACTTGAATTTTTTTTTTAAGTGAGGCAATTGGGGTTAAGTGACTTGCCCAGGGTCACACAGCTAGTAAGTGTTAAGTGTCTGAGGCCGGATTTGAACTCAGGTACTCCTGAATCCAGGGCTGGTGCTTTATCCACTGTGCCACCTAGCTGCCCCTCACTTAAATTTTTAATGTTTGTTTTGCAATATCTAGAAATACTGTCTGTCAAAGATTATAAACTGTTTTAGGGCATTCAGGGCAGCTGTGTCTATTGCAGGTACAGAATTGAATAAAATCAAAGAAGTGGAGGGAGGACCCTAACAATCAGAGGATCACAGTCTCTAAAACTGGAAAGTACTCAGAGAGAATTCAGTACAATCTGCTCATTTTGCACATGGCAAAACTGAGGGACCAGATTGGCGAAGTGACTGACCTACTTAAGATTCTTTAGATTGTAAATGTCAGAGTCTTCTGCCTAAATCTACAGCATCCTGTATCCAGGAGAGACTGCAGGAGGACACTGGGTACTGGAGTCAGGATGGTGAGCTGCAAAAGAGGAGAGTCAGATTTATCTTCCTTCATTGTTTTTCCTAGGTCCTGGAAATAGAGTACTATAGGAAATGATGGAACTGGAAATTAATGATGATGATGATGATGAATATTTATACAGTACTTACTATGGGCCAGGCAGTATTTGAAGCTTTTTATAATTATTATCTCATTTGATCCTCACAGCATCCCTGGAAAGGTAGGTGCTATATTATCCCCATTTTACAGATGAGGAAACTGAGGCAAATAGAGGTTAAATGACATGCCCAACATCACCAAAGTAATAAGTGTCTGAATCTGGATTTTTAACCCTTAGACTTAATGACCAGTACTCTGTCTTCTGCTATGTAAACTGCTCCATAATATTGGGGGGCGGAGGTTCTTCAAAAATTGAACGGTCTTGAGAAATCCACTATAGCCTTTGGTCATCTGCTGTAAAGGCACCTGAGAAAGAGGAGAAAGAGAAAGAGTCTTCCTTCTATACGGGAGGCTCATCTGTCTCGTTTGAAATGGCACCCTGTTCATTGTGAACCCTGGGATTAGACACAGTGCCACATGAGTTCCTCCAAGAACTACGAAGCTGAGCTCCTCTACATACAGATGACCATTGTGACCAAGGGTTGGAGTCAGAATTCACCAGTTTTATTGACAAGTCAAAATACTCTTCACTTCCTCCATTAATACCAAATGACTTTATCAAACATGAATTAAGCTAACACATCTTTGCGTTATCCGTTCATTTATTCTTCAAAGGACAACGATATGAGATATGGTGTGGTATGGTAGGAAGAATTCTGGACTCAGACCTTAAAGACCCTGGTTCAAGGGTAGGCATTGCCGCTCGCTAACTGTGCAAGCAGGGGTAAGTCCCTCTACTTCTCTGTCCCTTGAAGACTCATCTGCCTTATATGGATGATGCTATCCTTACCCATCTGCCTCAGGCTTCTAGTGAGGGTCAGATTTTCTAATGCTTGTCCAAATGCCTTGTAAAGGAAGAACATCCAAAAATAAGGACACAGAGAAGTGTGGCCTAATGGAGCCCTATCAGAAAACCTAGGTTCTAGGCTCAGTTTTGTCACTACCTACTTGTTTGGGCAAGTCAATTAATTTCTCTGGGCCTTAGTTGTTTTTTTTTTTTTTTCCTGTAAAATAGAAATGATACTTGTACTACTACCCCACAAGATTACTATGGTATCAGGCTAGAGAAAAGAACTAAAGTGTTTTGTGACTACTGAGTGCTATATAAATATGAGCTCTTTTAAAAAAAAATTAGTAAATGGCACAGTGGATAAAGCACCGGCCCTGGAGTCAGGAGTACCTGAGTTCAAATCCGGCCTCAGACACTTAATACTTAACTAGCTGTGTGACCCTGGGCAAGTCACTTAACCCCAATTGCCTCACTAAAAAAAAAAATAAATAAAAAAATAAATAAAAAATAATAAAAAAAATTAGTAAAGGGTTGGGCCCTCACTAGGGTTCTTTGGTGATATCTCATTTTGGCATTGAGGTGACCTTGGATTTTCTAAGGCTATGCCAGTGAAGTACAAGTTCTGACAGGTTCCTCCAAGCTAGAAATTCTTGGGGTGTGGGGCCAGTGATGGACAGCACTGTTATTGTTTAAGGGTCAGTCTCAGTTACTCTGGGCAAGCTCAGCCCTAGGCTGCTTGCTGGCAGGGGGATATGTTTTTCAGGTGAGAACAAAACTCTGGAAGACAATTTACTAAGTTATAAATGGGACCCAATCTGCTTCAGTGTCATAGAATGACTGAATTTTGGAGTTGGAAAAGGAGCTGAGTGGCCATCCAGTACAACCTGTGACCTCCCCTCCCCAGCCCGTATTATAACATCCTTGACAAGTGGTTGTCCATTGTCTGCTTGAGATCCTCCGGTGAGAAAGAACATTCTACCTCCCCATCTGCCCCATTCCCCCTTTTGGATAGCTCTAATTATTAGGAGGTTGGGGGTCCCCCCCCCATGTCAAACCTAAAAGTGCTTCTTTGCAACTCCTACCCATTGCTCTTAGATTCTACCCTGCTGGGATCAAGTCTAATCCCTCTTCCAAATGATAGCTCTTCAAATGCTTATAATAATAGTAATAATATTATCTAGTATTTATATAGCACTCTGAAGTTTGCAAAGTGATTTATAAGCTATTATCTAGTTTTATTGTCATGACAACTCCAGGAAGTAGATGCTATTATTATCTTTATTTTACAGATGAGGAAACTAAGACAGATGGACATTAAGGGACTCACCCAGGTGTCTGTGCCTGCACTTGACATCAGGTCTTCCTGACTCCAGGCTCAATGGTCTATTCCCTGCTCCATCTTTTTTTGTTTGTTTGTTTTAATAATTTTAAAGCTTTGTGATTTTAGTAGTGTGGAGATTTCTTCCACAAACTCAAATCCCACCCTTTCCATGCCTTAATAGATAGTTTTATTTTTTAAAATCATTTTATTTTTAATTTATGGGATATAACAAGTATTTCCATAATATGGTATAATAAAAAAAGATGATTGCACAGGAAACTGCAAATCTACTTAGTATAAATTGGTATTCCTTTTAAATATATAACAAAGTTACCCTGTAAATTTTTTTCCCCTTCCTTCCCCCTCCCTCCTCTCCCTGGCCTAGAGATGGCCACCATTAGACACAAATAGGTGTGTGTGTGTGTGTATGCGTGCACGTGTGTGTGTGTGTGTATATTAGTCGAATACAAATGGGTATCTTTATACATATGTATATAGACACCTAGATGTGAGTATGTGTATACACACACATACCTATCTTTGTCTAATGGTGTATATATATAGATATACATGTGTATGTCTAATATATATATATATATATCTGTAATATAAACATATGTGTACATGTATGTGTGTGTGCATGTGTGTGTTTGTGTAAATCATTCTATGCATACTTGTATTTATCAGTTCTTTCTCTGAATGAAGATAGTGTCTTTCTTCATATGTCCTTTATAGTTAATGTGGGTATTTATAATCATCAAAATGACTTATTAGCTCCATCTTAAAGACAATGCTCAGGACCCCTGAACCTTTTCTTCTCTAAGTTAAAAATCTTTGGTTCCTTCAGTTGAGCCTCATAAGGCACAGACTTAAAGACCATTTGCCTTCCTTATTGTCCTTGATTGGATGACCTCCAATTTATCAACTTCCTTCCTAAACTGTGGGGCCCAGAACTGATACAATATTCCAGAGGTGACCTGAGAGAGCACTGGTTCTGGAGCCTGGTATATATCTAATCCTGCCTCTGCCAAGCCTTAGTTTCCTTGTATGTAAAATGAAGAGGCTGAACTATATGGCCTCTGTGGACCCTTCCAGCAGTAGACCCAAAAGCCTAAGCATACAAGGACTATCACTTCCTTATTCCTGGAAACCAAACTACCAAATGTAGTGCAAGATTGAATTAACATTTTTTTTGGCTGCTGTGTCACACTGTTGACTCATATTGAGCTTGGAGTCCATTAAAACCCACAAAACTTTTTTAGACAAATTGCTCCTTGGAGTAATGAAGTATATCATTTTTTATCATTATGGAACTTCATATTGCTTTAAATCACAGCATTGAGACACTTCAGAATGGTGGCTTTCCCTACTCAGCACTGACTTCAAGGTTTGGATGTGAAACTGTGTAGGGTGTCATATAGACCCGCAGTGCAGTGAGCTCGGAGGACCTGTGGTCAGGTCATTCTGTTGGAGAATTAGCTTTTTTCCAGTCACAAGTGGAAACAAGTAAGATGAGTTATTGGACTACTCCTGCAGAGTGGGTTGAAAGTGTGCCAGAAGGCCTGGTTTATAACACCAGGTGTAGTCCTGTACTTTGGATGAGCCTTTCTTCCAAGAAGCCCCAGGCACTTTTGCAAACCCTATTACTTTGCATAGAATATTATTAGCCTCTATTTAGGGAGGTGGAGTGGAAAGGGTGGGGGTTACAAGGCAACCACATTAAGAAAAATCTGGAACAAATAACTCATTTTCCTGTATTCTCAAACTCTAACCACAGAATTGGGATTTACTGAGAAGTGAGGGTTAGGGTGTGAGAAGACAGCTTT